>NW_025765233.1:0-223944 GCF_003918875.1 Haliotis rubra | reverse complement strand
CCATTTCTGAGGTGTCCCCTGCCGTGATGTTGCTGGAATATTGCTAAGCGCGGCGTAAAACCAAACCTTCAGTCAGTCAGTCTATGTCATGCTCGAACCTGTCCACAATAATTAACGCTAGTGCTAGTCTATTCATACATGTGAAAAACAGACTTAGAGACAGGCAGGGAATTGATAGGCTCTACTTGGGTCATGTGTGAATTATGGTTATTAATGGATCAGCTTTCAAAAATAGTACACAACCGTTTGTGCAACTACCAGGATCCGCTGATAACGGATTCGAACTCCAGCTCCACTTTGATAATGACCCTGAATTTTCAGCATGTTAATCCCGCTCCATGGTTTGAAATAAAACGACCAAGCTCAACAATCTTCTTTCCTTGCACAAACAAACCATAATCGAATTATTGTTAAAAAGCCCAATATGGAACGAAACTCTCACAACTCACTTCAAAGTTAGTGACATGTTACTTGAAAAGATGTTCTCATGTTTTGTAACTTTGCTTTTATTTGCTTGTTATTTTTGTTTATAAAGAGAATTTTATCTCTGACGAGGTGTTTCATCGCATTATATTACTTGCAAAATTCCATATCAATGAATGCAAACTCTCGGCTTCTACTCCAAATATTATACAATTTAAGAGACTTTTGAGTGATAGATATAAGAGTGAAAACACCAGATTAAGTCAAAACGTTAAATTCTATCAAAAATGAATGATGTATCATGGTCTTGTTGACCAGTAAAATATTTGCAATTATAATTTCATATTAACCCTTGCCAGCCAAACTTTTATGCCTATAAATAAACTCAATGTCTGCATATTTTATTTTTATTTTCCTATCATATATATCATGGTTTGTTACCATTAACATATTTGCATTGATACCTTAATATTATATGTTATCAGCACAGTTTTTATATCTACAAACTACATCAAAATTATTGCCTATTCTAGTTTTATTCTCACATCATATCAGTCTAAGTAAACTTAGACTGTTACACTGTTATACTGGGTCTAACAAAACGTTGTGGAAGGTCGCGTCAGGTAACCTTTGAGCGACCTATGACCGTCCAATCAAACGCGAGACGACCGAACGGATTTAACCAATCAGACAACAGCTACTATTTAGGGTTCGGCGGGACTTACAAAATGGATTTTCTCTTCCCCGTTCGCCAACACTGATCTCCGAAAAAATGAAAATTGCTTAAAACACAGATATTGCCCTGCAGTATATACGCTTTGGGGTTTCTGGTGACATGGCTATCATTAACTAATATTTCCCAGCAAGATGACATGCTTGAATACTGACAAAACGCTATTTTCAGCGACTGTTTACTTACTGCTGTAAGTGCGCCTCAATAGGAACCAAATCGTACGGAAAATAGCATTCAGGAATTGTTCGGTACAAACCTTTGGAGGTAAAGTTCAAAACAATATGTGCGAATGTCAACTCTTCGCGATTTGGCAAGCTGTGTTCTGATTGGTCAATTGAAAAGGATTATCTGGACGCAACCTTCCACAAGGTTTTGTTAGACGCAGTATAGCAGTGTAACGAATAATACTGAGCCTAAATTTTGCATAGAGTGTAAATATGTGAGCGAGTGTGGTGGGTCCCTTGTCTAATGTCTAAAAATAAACACACAAAAACTCAGAGGAAGTCTTTTCACTCTTTGTGCTATGGGCTCCCTGCTACCATGGGCAAAAGTCCTACTTTGCATCAGGGATTTCTGAAATATAACGCCAGATGTAAGCTAAAATGAGCATTTGCAATCTGATCAATTGCTCTTCATGATAATCACATGATACCTGTGCATCACCCTTTTATTACTACATACACGTGTTGCCTTTTAGATATATTTTTAAATCTGTGAAGTGGTATGTATGAAATATATACTACGTATGTAGCATATGGTGTTCATTTAGTATCTGGCCAGTATTTCACATTATTTTATCTTTGAAATAAAGTAAACATTCCACTTTTAAAACTAAATCTATGCATGGCCCACGTGCGTCGTGTTTAAACCCTTCTTGTTATCAGTCATCGAATTGTAGCAGGGCGTGGAGTCATCCCACAGATGACATCCTTACCTTAATCAGCTTGCTGACGGGGTTAACCTCTCTTGGTCATGTGGACAAGGCGTCCGACTTCTGATATGCCCGTGGTTCGAATGCCAGCACGGGACTCGGAAATTTTTGTGGCCGCTACAGAATGTTGTCACACCTTCTGACTAATATATAGCTTTTGATTAGCCGACATCAACACAGCGTGCACATTGTTTAGTATTCTGCCAGAACTATGCTCTGAGCGGTGTAAATCCATGTTCACTCACTCACTTCTAACATACCACGCCCTACGGAACACTGGGATCTATGTATACGCTTTCCTTGTAGTGTACATAACTATTAACACGGAAAAACTAGACAGAGTTTTACCAATACTTTATAACGATATGCGTTATTGAAAACTGGAAATATTACACACTAACCGACTACGTTCCTCAATCTTAAACCTGCCAAGGTCACAATGATATAACGAATCGGACCCAATCCGGGACCAGTATCTCACAAAGCTGATAGAACCAAGGTGCATTACGTTTATCTGTCTTTACACGGCTGTTTGTATTCCACGTTGGTCGAATCACGTGCGTGCCACATATACCTACGTGGCATAGTCGCGGACACTGGCCGTCGATGCTTCGGTCCAACTAAATGATATAATCCTCACGTTCACAATAACAACGTAATCGTAAGTTTTATCTGTAAAGCGCGATTATCGCCGATAGCTAGAATAGATATATATATATTACGGATGACAGTCACAAATCAGGTGGTGGCTGTCTAGTAAATTCACTCAGGTAAGAAACTTTACTTCCTTCTACTTTGACATACTATTGTTATTCTATGTTAACTTTAATCTATTGTAAATACCACCCTTGTCAGTACCTTCAGGTTTATGTGGAACGAGGCATCCCTTAGTATGTGTCTCATATCTTCTGTATTACAGTTTAGGATTGTTTTTTTAATACTGATTGACACTACACTGTTTTGTGACTATTATAGAATGTATAGAGTGTGTCGGATATTTTAACTATTGTATTACCTTGTGAACACTATGCTGTTTGGGACCGTTACAGAATGTAGATCGCATGAACGCCCACTGGGGTGATGTGTAGAGTACGGAACTATCGTTGTGTACATTGGAATATGTATCGCGATTAATGTAGTATCTGTCGTGTGTAACGAATCTACATGTGATGTTTATGTACTTTGATATCTGATTACATTGTGAACATGTTTTAATAATTAATTGTAAACTATGCTATTATTATTGAAGCTGATTATGTAAAATCGTTCGGTGATGAGCTGCTGTAATAATAAGCTCCTTACATTTATTTACTCAGGGTGTTGTGTTGTTAGTAATGGGTTGGTATATGGGCAGACCTCTTGCCAAGCGAGCTGATTCCCCAAAACTCGCGTTTTAATATAACTAACAACACATGCTTCAGCCTGGTATGCGGTAATTGATACATTCCAGTGCAAGTAGGCGAGCATGAATAACAGGTATAACAGGAATACCAACATATTTTGCTTCAGGTAAAAAATAGTGGCAAGGGTTAACAGAAGGAGAAAATGTCATATCTATCTTTGGGGCATATGCTGTTTCTGCATGTAATTTCTCCAATTACAGAAACAAGCGTGAAGCTTGCACCTGAAACGTTACCATTTCAATCTAATGTTTGTATTTAATGAAAACGGTTTCGCGTATTTGTATTTAGATTGTGAATATTTATAGTAAAATCTACTGATTTACAAAATTCTTTTCTTGGAATAGAAAGCACAGGAAATCCTTTTATATCCATACATCACATGCTAAACAGTGATATAAACAGGACACATAAAAACATTGTTATCTCATTTCCTTTATATCAAACAACTAGGTTAATCATCCATTTCTGGAGAAGGCTTCCTGCACTACCAGGGAAACGTATAATATACTGAGGGACCTAAAATGAGGGAACACCACCTCATGGCGGTGTTCCTTTATTTATTCCCAATTTCCTCCCACAGCGCTATTCAAGGCTGGTGATGAAAAACTTTCTTTCAGTATATTAACGGAAATGAGGCGTGACAACTATAATATACCAAGCTTGCCATCCGTCGTCTGGCAATAGAAGAGGTGGTGTAAAGCGTATCTCTGGTCTGATCTACGAAGAGAGAGACCCGTGGTGCACTCAAAGATTTTCCTTGAGAATGTCATCCGTGTCGATGCCCGTCACCTACACCGAGACTGGATGAAATAAATAACCAAGCAAAGAGAGAATTTGCCCCATATTTATATTAGTTATTGGATCATGTACTTGAGTGTCAGAGACTGATAAACGTATTCCAATATTTGGAAGCCGAAGTGATATATATATAGTCTGCCTGACTATGTAACGCTTGACTATCACCAGCTCATTGTCTCCGTCATTATGAAGGTCTTGTTGACATCATTCGAATCTTATTATGATGAAAAATCGCAATGACGCCACATTAAAAGCGACGTCATAGATAAATGTTGTCGACATTATTCAACAATTTTGTTTTCAAAGAAACAGTGATCAATGCCTTTATGTTGTGAAAGGTGCCAAAATATATAGAAGTAATGGTTAATATGGAAATTATCACACGGAAACGACGTGTCAACTATGATAGGAAAGGACAACGTTGGTGAAATGCACATGTAGGAGATTATTGAATCACGGATCATTATCGTGCTGAAGATGATGAATGCACACAAAAGCGGCGACAGTCGGGAAGGAAGTTCATTATTTTGAAAATTCAAATTCTGATCCAATATCCGACCCTAAAATGGAAAAATTTAAAAGAATTTTCGTTGGATCTATTTATAGGCAAAACAGCTAGTAACAGATCAAGGTCCTTGAACAGCAACCATTGTGTCCAACAAAAGAGTATTTATTTCCCTGTGAGCCCAGGAATTTCACTTATTTTTTTCATACTACCCAGGAATAAGCAGAAGGGTGAAACAGGTGCACCTTTTGTGTCATCAGACAACATTCAGTCAAAAAAGGTTAACTGTCATTTCCACCCCAGTGTACATGTTATTTCAAATGGAATAGGAATACATGAATAGCTATAGATTATCCCTTGATTTGTTGTAAAGGTATCACCACGCATGAAATCGCATTACGGAAGCATTTTCGGGCCATTCGAACGGTTAGTTTTTTTCTTGAAAATATCTACTTTTTTATCTTGAAATTTCGTAATTAAATCGTAACCCAAAATCGTAACTTAAGAGTCTGCCCATGAAATTCTCGTCACCCATAATTTCTAGACCGTTTTAGGAGAACTTTCTGAAAGAGTACATTGCCTCAGCGATCACACCTAACGTCTCACATTACAAGGAAGATCCTTGGTTATTAGTGATGACTAGCTAGAATATAAAGATTCCCACAGGTGGGCGATCAAATGTTCATATGTTTGGTGTGATGTAGCCGCACTAGGTCAGAGGAGTCAAATTCGAAATTTGCATTTTTTCAGCTTATGATACTGGGTCAAACTAACACCTGTGTTGGCCAGACCTGTAGCCCTTCTGACGCAGTGTCCCCAGGACGTTGTTTAACTAAGACATATATTTATGCGAACAATCAGTAATAGTATGCCGCTTGTTCCGGAAGGGGCAGGGATTAAGCCCTGAAGTGGGTTAAAAGCGTTCGCTCGTCAAACCGATAGTCAGGGTTAGGTTCCACACAATGGTACAATGTGTGAAGCCCATTTCTGGTGTCACACGCCTTGTTATTAAACTTTGCTAAACTCACTCACTCGCGCGTTCCGGAAGGTGTACCTTTAAAAGCTAAATATTATTTTACCCAAACAAATGTTTACACAATAAATACATTAAACATTAGAATTACCACCTATGCGATTACATCTTTGGTGGTTGTAGCGAATTAAAAATGTCGAAGCCAATTATCGTTATATATGTAAACTTCAAAGAAACGCTGCCGTGCGACAATATATTGCGTCCATAGGCATATAATCCGAAGATATATCGATATGAATGCAAAGTCATATGCTTACAGAAAGACCAGTTTATACCTACACTACACTCAGTCATGCCTTGGAGCAAGACCGACTTATGTTTGTTTATGCTGCCGACATTCAGTTGTCCGTGAGGTCAGCCACACGCTCTAATCACAGCGAGCTACTTCTCAAGCTGGGAGTTTTTCCGGTTTCCCAGGAAGTTACTTATTTCCCGTACACCCTTTCAAAACACCGTGTGACAATTTATTACCCTTAAGGTGCTTTTATTTAAGCTTTCTTTAAGCAACAACAGTTCAATCATCAGCATGAGACATAAAACGTTTCGCCATTTTTCTGAACTGTCATAGGGGAATAACTCGGGATGGCTTGGTTTATGATACAAATTATCGATTTGAGGTTTTGTTAAACGACAAATTGAAATACAGAAACATTTTATTTTTTGGATATATTTATTGACACAAACAATTAAGAAATTATGACAACAATTTTATTACTCTGTTTATACTCATAATTGTATACGCCAACTCTAAAATTTCAAAGCGATCAGCCGTTTGGCAGCCATAATCATTCCATCTACAGGTCAAGGTCATTCGTTGCATGGTTTGTTATCCTTTGGCTATTGACTAATTAAATCAGACTTCGACAAATTTATCTTAAGGGCTACAACAAGTATATCAACATGCGTTGGCAATATTTAATGTATGTATATGTATGTATGTATGTATGTATGTATGTGTGTGTGTGTGTGTGTGTGTGTATGTATGCTCTCCCCCCTCTTTCTCTCCCCTCTGACGTGACAGTGGTATCCGTGATTCAATCTCGTGAAATCTGCTCACATTACCCACCAGGAAGCAGATTAAATAGCGACATGTCATAGCGCGGTAGTGTTATTTTTGGTGCATTCGATTATCACCGAAGTCAAGCTTGCATATTTATTACAGGGGCGGTAAAATGTCAGTTCAGAAATGCAGAATTGTGAGGGAATCCCCTTGGATCCTGGGGTCAAGTTGGTACACGTACAAATGTAGAAGACAGACGCGTATATGTTCGTCCATACATGTAAAATACGTATCCATACGTCAGGTATATATAGCTGTCCGTATGTGTACGTCGACATATGCAGAATATACGTATGTAATATTCCTCGGAGAACGACGGTACATATACACATACAGATATATACATATAGAATACGTATGAGTTCGTAGGATTGCGTCGGTTACTTGAACGTATATGCATGTAGAGGTGCACGTTAAGTATGAGAATGCGTATGTATGAGGAGTGTATATATAAACTGGTGCTTCGGTTCTATTCTAAAGCGGAATACCCATGATTTAACGTTGTGTAGACCTATTATGACCATTCAGTTCGTGACATTTCCCCCAGAACGTGACATCAATGTTTGTAATCAATCAAGTAATTCATTGTGCAGTCATTGGAAATTATTATTGATTCGTAGAAACAGGTTTATACGTTGAAGCCTGTGCGGTTTTCAGGTGAAAAAACCGCTCTAACAATATTTATCAAATGGGCACTACGTTCGAGTGTATGAACGTCCATGCATGGGCGGATCCAGGAATTTGAAAGGGAGTTGGGGGTGGGGTGGTGGTGGTGGTCAGGAGGCTCGAACCCCCTGAACCCCCTATTGGCTCCGCCAACGCAAAAAAAACATCTTCAATGTGGTCTTAAGTCATTTTCAGAAAGGGGGTTGGGGGGTTGGAAGGGGGTTCGAACCCCCTGAACCCCCCTCTGGATCCGCCAATGTCAATGTGCATCTTCGGGTGCACTGTAGTGATTCTCAAGGCTGTATCAGATGAAACAAATTTGAGATAAACCTACTGTGTTGAAGAGTGGATACTTCCTATGTTAATTTGGAACCGAACAATTTAGCCATTGAGGGTGACAGGTGCACTCTTCACCTGAAGAAGGAGCAATCACACACTCCGAAACGCCGTGTTATTCACAATAAAGAAGTTTACATCCATAAATCTTGCTGTTCTTATGCATTCCACATCTAAATGCTCTCAAAGACTTTAACACTGTTCGGTTGGGTTATTGTCAATCATTTATATGTAGGCTGCCGGTGTATTCATACGCACGAGTGTTATGTGAAAGGCTGAAATTAAAAAGAAGTCATCAGTCATTTGGAATGAGCTAGATTCATCTTGTTATCCAATCACAATTACAGCACAATCATTAGTCATGGTAGAACAAGCTATGATTCGAGATTAAATTGTTTATGAGGACAAGACTTAATGACAGTCCATGTTCTGAATAATAGGCTGATCTCGTATATCATATATGTTAATCAATATCACCAATGTATATTCTTTTTTGGAGAAAAGAATCATTTACTCGCCAAAGGTTAAGGGATTTCACCGTTCGGAAGTCGTGCTATAATAGTTAACCATTGACGCCAAAATATTGGTAAAGAACAAACACATTTGGAATGTAACCTGTATATCAATATAACCTTGATGCGGACGAGAACATACTGTTGTATACAGCGACATCTGTCATATCTCAAAGTATCTGATAGAACTTTCGGTACAGATAAATTGAGGTACAGATAAATTGCCAAATGTGTCTACATCATCAGGTGATGTTTTGCCACTCTGAGGCGTGTAAAATGGTCTTTTAAAGTGTTGACGTCAGGCTTAATAACGTCAGGCTCAATAGAGGACTTGTCTTCAACTGTGGGAACGAAAGAATAGGGTCCTCTCACGGGAATTATAGGCCGATGTCATTGTTTTACCTTCTAAAACAACTTTGTTTGTTTGTTTGTTGCCTCTAGCCGTACTCATCTATATGACTGCGTTCTGTAAATAATGGATTCATCACATAGGCATCGATCAACATAACTGACGCCATGAGAAACAGCTTGGTGATCGGATATAGGGCGCTATACAAACGGACTTATTATTGTCATTATTAACTATGATACATTGACATGCAAGGAAGCCAGTTGCATCTTACGACCCTACAAATACATAAATGAAAATGCGTAGATAAACTGAAATTTACAGAACTCATGTTCATAATATTATTGCGTGCATTTTCAAATACTTGTGGCAAAACGCTCATGTTAATAATTAATACGAGTGTATTTCCCAAATTCCCTCATTGGAAAGGACGCAACAACAGATCGGACTATCGATCCAATTGTAATTCTTTTGACAACGTGTACCAAGAATCTCCTAAACGTCTTATTCACGAAAATAAAAGTTGTTATCCATAAAACTTGTTATATATTGTAATGTCTAACTTCTAAAATGCCACTCAAACAAATGTAATTTGCTCAATGGAAATAACAGGATGTAAAGGCAAATCTGAATATTTAAAAGGCCAAATGAACTAACAATCATGATAATATATTTTCCCACTTGTAATAGTTTTACTAACCAAACTTACCACGTATTTAAAATGGCATAAAGGTATATAAGTATTCGGAACACAAGTGCGCCAGAAATGAGTTTCACACATACTGTACCAGTTTGGGGAGTTGAACCCGGCATGACAAATGAACACTTTAACCTCTAAGCTAAGCAACTACCCTCATGCCTACTATACATGTAACTGAGTGAGTGAGTGAGTTCAATTTTACGCCGCTTTTAACCCTATTCCAGCTATATCACGGCGGGGGACACCAGAAATGGTCTTCACACATTGTACCCAGGTGGGGAATCGAACCTGGGTCTTCGGCGTGACGAGCGAACGCTTTAACCACTAGACTACCCCACCGCCCACATGTAACTGAAGGTGATGTAAATTGTGGCATAGTACGCCATATGTAATCGACGCTATCTCCGGCTACTACACTGCAAGGGTGTTACATCTGAAGCGACCCGTCAAGACCCATCTTAGAATCAGTCGCAAGTAGCCCATACTTGTCGAAAGAGGCGACTAACGGGATCGGATCGTCAGGCTCGCTGACTTGGTTGACACATGTCATCGTATCATGTGAAGATCCGGGTTAGAATTGGTTTCAGTAACCAAGTCTTGTAAGAGGCGACTAACAGGATCGGGTGGTCAGGCTCACTGACTTATTTGACGCGTCATCGTATCCAAGTTGCGTAGATCAATGCTCATGATGTTCATCACTGGATTGTCTGGTCAGACTCGATTATTTACAGACCGCAAATTGGCGCAACCACAATTAGCTGGAATATTGCTGAGTGCGTCGTTAAACTAATATTTTACCCCAAAAAACACACACAAAAACACCCGACAAACAAACAAACAAACAGATAACCAAGCTACTGTTGTACGAGAGTTAGCCACACGTAAGACTTTTAGTTCATTATTTGAAAATTTAGATAAAATGGGAATTCGAGCATATCGGACAAAGTTGGACCTGTCGTATCGTAGATAGATGCTCATGATGTCAATCACTAGATTGTCTGGAACCAGACTCGGGTATTTTAAGCCAGCCAGTCCATTTTGCTGAGTGCGCCGTTAAACAATCAGTAAGAAATTCCCTTGAAACCCACATTACCCTCACGGATGTTTGTCATACTACATTAATCACACTTCGTGAATGGAATGTGACACCAACCTGCTACGTTGTTTCCCGCGTGTCGTTGAATGAAATAAGTAAAAGCTGTTTCACATACGAGTTGTGAATGAATGCGACAAGAAGACACGAATGACTATTTCGGGCGTGGTGCATTGTACCTTATATACAATCCAGTGGCAATAGCAGAGTGACCTATATTACTGTTATACAATAGCTGGATGTTACACCCTGGATACTCCCAAAGTACAATCGTGACTGACTTGAAGGGCGTGTTCATATTCACACTGAAGTCGCAATAACACAATAACTTTAACTTAAGTCAAACTCAGCCTTAAAAACTAAACTCACTCTCACTCACTCTTGCTTGTTTCATTTTTAAAACATCAGCGTATACTTATTCTTGCCCGACAGTTTACGTTAACTATTGGGCCTTGACACTATACCTATAATCTTAGTAACAAAACTCACGCTTTTCATGAATATTATCTCATTTATTGTATTTATAATATCACAATCGTATTTCATTAATCAGTTAAAATTATATCTAATGCCTGACTGGACTGACTGACTGATTTGGCTTTACGCCGCTTTTAAATATTCCAGCAACATCACGGCGGGGACACCAGAAATGGGCTTCGCAATTGTACCCATATTCGAACCCGGAGTCTACGAGCCAACGCTTTAACCACTAGGCTACCCCCACCGCCCCTATATCTAATGAGTCAATGAAGAAATGACAGATACATTCATGTGTGTGAGTTTGGTTTACGCCGCTTTTAGCAATGTTCCAGCAATATCACGGCTGGGGTACACCAGAAATGGGCTTCACACATTGTACCATTTGGGGGAATCGAACCCGTGTCTTTGGCGTGACTAGCGAACGCTTTAACCACTAGGCTACCCCTGCCCCCATTTCACATGTAATGCCCTTTTTATGATTTGATTTCACAGGATGAATTACCGAATTCAGTAATAGGAGAAATAATAGAAATAAGGTAGGTAGGTAGGTAGGTAGGTAGGTCAGGATCGGTAATAACACGATTCCAACAATTGTGCAATTATGTTAATTAGTAAAATCGCAATAAAATGTAGAATAAACATTATTTGAGCGTCGGTAGAGTTATGTATATTCGTTTTTATTGTCTTCGCCGTATGGAAGTGGCTGAGTGTGTGAGTTTACGCCGCACTCATCAATATTCCAGCTATATGGCGGCGGTCTGTAAATAATCGAGTCTGGACCGGACAATCCAGTGATCATCAGCATCTGCGTCAATCTGAGCAAAACGATGACATGTGTTAACCAAGTCAGCGAGCCTGACCACCCTGATCCCGTTAGTCGCCTCTTACGACAAGCATGGGTTACCGAAGGCCAATATTCTAACCCGGACCTTCAGGGTAAGATAGATAGGTAGGGTGGTAGATAGATGGGTAGGTAGTAGGTAAGGTGGTGGGTAGATGGTATGGTAGATAGATAGGTAGGCAAAGGTGGTAGGTAGATAGTGTGATAGATAGATAGATGGGTAGGTAAGGTTGGTAGGTGAGATGGTGTGACAGATAGAATGGGTACGTGGGTAAGGTGGTGGGTAGATGGTGTGACAGATAGATAGGTAAGGAGGTGGTAGGTAGATGGTGTGGTGTGATAGATGGGTAGGTACGTAGGGTGGGTAGGTAGATAGTGTGGTAGATAGGTAGGTAGGTAAGGTGTGGTAGGTAGATGGCGTGGTACATAAGTGGGTAGGTAGGTAAAGGTGGTAGGTAGATAGTGTGGTAGATAGGTAGGGTGGTGGGTAGATGGTGTGGTAGATAGATGGGTAGGGTACGTAAGGTGGTAGGTAGATGGTGTGGTAGATGAATGGGTAGGTAAGGTGGTAGGTAGATAGTGTGGTAGATAGATGGGTAGGTAAGATTGGTAGGTAGATAGTGTGGTAGGTAGATGGGTAGGTAGGTAAGGTGGTGGGTAGAAAGGTGTGGTGAAAGGTAGGTAGGTAAGGTGGTGGGTAGATAGGTGTGGTAGATAGATGGGTAGGTAGGTAAGGTGGTAGAGTAGAAATCGTGGTAGATGCGTGGTAGATAGGTGGGTGGGGTAAGATTGGTGGGTAGATAGTGTGACAGATAGGTAGGGTAGGTAAAGATTAGTGCAGGTGGTAGATGGTGTGGTAGATAGATAAGTAGGGTAAGGTGGTAGGTGAATAGTGTGGTAGGTAGGTAGGTAGGTAGGTAAGGTGGTGGGTAGATAGTGTGGTACATAAGTAGGTAGGTAGGTAAGGTGGTAGGTAGAAAGTGTTGTAGATAGATAGGTAGTAGGTAAGGTGGTTGGTAGATAGTGTTGTAGATAGGTAGGTAGGTAGGTAAGGTGGTAGGTAGATGGTGTGACAGGTAGATAGCAAAGGTAGGTAGGTGTGTAGGTAGATAGTGTGGTAGATGGGTAGGTAGGTAAGGTTGGTACGTAGATAGGTAGGTAGGTAAGCTGGTAGGTAGATGGGTAGCTAGGTAGGTAGGTTGGTCACGGCGTGTCAGCTTGATGTATTAGGAAAGCCCAAAGTAAAGTCTTAAACACTTATCTCTTATTGGAAACAAATATACTGAATTCCAAAAGAAACGCGAATATTACAAACCTTTAAAATGTATAAACTAAGATACAAATCAAGACGAGATGGTGTGTGTTCGATGCTCAAGTAGTCATAGTCGTCTCAACGTTGTGTGTTCTGATGATACAAAAGTGGTTTGCTTCTAACGGAGGCCATACTCCATACTGAAATTTCATTTCCCACGACTCGTAAGTGACGTTGCCAAAATGACGACATCTTAATGACGCTATCACAAAACACATCTTGTTATGAATAAATATCACGTGTGTGTTCATCTTCAGAACTCATATTGTTTTTTGTTTTTTGCATTTTTTATAATCAAATATCAATCTCTTTATTCACCACTGCATCACAGCTTTACGTGATTTCTTTCGGAACTGAGTAATAGGATGACTCACTCTTGTCTCCCTCGGACATGTCCGTCTTAAGTTTTCTTCTGTTGGATCTATTTATGACAGTAAGATACAGCGGGGGCGCAGGATGCAGCATGAACTGTTATAGAAACAGTGGTCTGAAAACAGGAAGAATGGGATAACACTTGATAACACTCGCGTGTATCGTATCCTTGTTTTATCATTTTGGGTTTTGGTACTACAGGGGATAGGTATTTAAGGTTCTAAATCTTTGACTACAGATTACCTGTATAAGTAAAAGCCGGAGTTTTCTGATGGACATAAAACGTGATGTTGATGAAATACAGAAGAAACAATAATATTTATAAAAATATTAATTTTAGAATACAAAGTGTATAAATTGTGTTGACTCTATGCACCTTCCTATAGAACTGGGGTGGTGGGGTAGTCTAGTGGTTAAAGCGTTGGCTCGTCACGCCGAAGACCCGGGTTCGAAACCCCACATGGGTACAATGAGTGAAGCCCATTTCTGGTGTCCCCCGCCGTGATGTTGCTGGAATATTGCTAAAAGCGGCGTAAAACCAAACTCAGTCAGTCAGTCAGTCCTATAGAACTTAATTATAAATTCTTGGATAATTGTGTTACAAGTGCTCCTATCTGCATTCCGATTTTTCACTACACCTTTGATTTCTTTAAGCTAATATTATTGCATAATTGTACAGTATAACAATCAACATCAAGTTTATGTCCCAACAAAAATATATTTCATATTTCCCCATTTTTATCAATGTGTTCGATAGAACATAAGTTCGATAATTATGACTGACTGACTGACTGAGTTTGGTTTTACGCTGCTTTTAGCAATATTCCAGCAACATCACGGCGGGGGACACCAGAGATTATAATTATTATGAAGAGACATCTTGTTTATTGTACAATTCATTATACGTTTATACTTTATAGGTGTAATAATAGAATCAATGAGTAATAACTCCATCTACGTTTATGAATCGGGGCCCATAACTTTAATTATGTTAATTTAATTAAATACTTTAATTATGAATCTGTGTGACCTGGGTCTACACAATACTGAAGTATTTCATGTGTCACCAATCACAAGGCGGTTTACAATAGTGAATGGACATATTTATATTACGCGACATGAAGCCATATTCTCAACGTGTCTGTGTAACTTATCTTCATACATGTAAGTATCGTTGAAGGTAAAATGCAACGTGCAATGTAATGCGTCTCAAAATGACAACATTTACAAAAATAGATTTTCATATTCATAGAGTCCCCATCAATTCTGTGAGAACATGTACATTTATTGTCAAGCGATGTTTATATTTGTCAATTTAAAACATGAAAATATTAAATTACGTTGAAAAGTTAGGCATGGTAACAATGTTTTTGTCATAATGAATCACTTTACAGTAATTCACGATTTTTGAAAAGTGAAAAAAACCCACTTCTGTTTCAGATTAAATTGAAGAAATCAAAGCGACAGTCAACCTTACAAACTTAAGCTTTTTATAGTAATGTGTATAAGAGTAAAATCCAATTCACAATGACTCACTCACTCACATCACAGACGTCTCCGCGTATCATGACTCTCTTAAAAAACTACAGCCGTTGTGTGGCTCTAAGAATAGGTTTTCCTGAAAATAATTAATGAATAATAAATTAGCTGTGTGTCATTCAGTTGGGTCTATTTATATTTGTGCAGTGAGACATGTGCTTCCGTTTTACAGATGTCGTTTCAGACTGGTTGCCGCGGTCTGCAGCCGTACTCTTCGACACTATGGACGCGCAGCGCAGCAGACCCCGGGAGCCAGGCTGATATCTTTTTTTCAACATTTGTCGACCAAATGCGTCTTTGTCATCAGCACATCCTGATCAAATATGTGCATGTGTGTGACAATATCCACATTTATTCTGTTTTATAAGTATTACATGAACGAAGTAGATGTACTATGTTAAAGTGTTAATGTCATGGCTAGATCTCATACATACTGAAATAATATATATTTCTCAACATTATTTCTGCATATGACGAAAACGTGTAACTATCTCTCGTGTCTCTGATCGATTAACAGATCACGTGTCCATGGCTACGGGCGGTGGGATATCCTAGTGGTTAAAGTGTTTGCTTGTCACGCCGAAGACCCGGGTTCGATTCCCCACATGGGTACAATGTGTGCAGCCCATTTCTGGTGTTCCCTGCCGTGATATTGCTGAAATATTGCTAAAAGCGTAAAGCCCAACTCACTCACTCACTCTACATGGCTGCATCTCGGTCGTCCTGCCTGGAAATCTGAGATGTCTCATCTTGTTATTGCTCTCAAGCTGGCAGATATATCGTTCTAATGTCCTTTGTAGACATAAACTAAAAGAAAGTACACATTTGGAAAGCGAATTTTACTCATATATTTCAAGCGTTATAAATACGATATTAGGCTGAAAACACTAGCTGAAACACTGCAAACCTGATATGATACGCGAATCAAATTCAGTATATTTATATCCACTACACTATCGGTGAGTGAGTATGGTTTTACGCCGCTTTTAGCAATATTCCAGCAATATCACGGCGTAGGACACCAGAAATGGGCTTCACACATTGTACCCGTGTGGGGAATCGTATGGTGGCTGATTAGGGCCATGTCTCGTGTTATCGCTTTCTCGTCTCGTGATATCGATCTCGCCTCCGAATTTTAAGGCGAGAAAGCCAAGGCCCTAATCAGCCACCATAGAATCGAACCCGGGTCTTCGGCGTGACCGTTTTGTTTTGATATATATATAGTGGTTGGCTGGTTGGTTAGTTGGTTTGTTGTTTAACGCCGAACTCAGCAACGGAGTGACGACCGAACGCTTTAACCACTAGACTACCCCACCGACCCTTAATCCTTTCCATCTCTATATCAAGAAAATCGTTCCTGTTTAATGGATTTGCACGAATAAGTTCAATCTGTCTATATATTGGCTTATTAAACACAGTGTTGGCTGCCACACACGATAACATTGTGGTGTGTAATCCCGGGTGTGTCAATATGCATTTTGATAGTTTTGTGAATCAGTCTTCGGAAACAGTGACGTGGAGATTTTTTGACAATGGTTGGCATGTCTGCAAATTACATTTCTAACATGCAAGGCAGATATGAATTGTCAATGGTAATTCCTTTTTACCACATTCCCAGCTAAGAATTTCACGTTGTTACAACGTTGTCACAACGTTATGCTTTCGGACTCCCCATTTACGTTCGTTATTCTGTGGACTCCCATTTATAATTGTCACAACGTTGTGTCATGACGTTAATCGAATCTATAAACCTTCCCACAATGTTACCAATGTCATGACATTACCAACGTTCTATATGACGTTACTTCCACAACGTTGTGTCATGACGTTACCAATCTACAACCTTCTCACAACGTTGTGTCATGACGTTACCAATCTACAACCTTCCCACAACGTTGTGTCATGACGTTACCAATCTACAACCTTCCCACAACGTTTTGTCATGACGTTACCAATCTACAACCTTCCCACAACGAAAACGTTGTGTGGTAGCTGGATTGGCATTTTGCCTGACATTTGATAAGTAGGCTGATTTAGTTCCTACTATAGCTTAAGAATATATTAGGGGCAAATAATACCGCTTACGTGAGCGGATCAAAAGGGATAGCTACTTGATATCAGAATTGATATCAACACCATACCTTTCATGCTCCAGTTACATTTTACATATCACTTCCTGAAACTGGAACTGTTAATCCAGTCTTTGAGATGACATCCACCCGTGTCTAAATAAAACGTTGCGTCGGCCATGTTAGAATTTTAAAGCTAGTATGTAAACAGAGTTTCAATACAAATGTCACAAGGGGAACGCAGCTGTTGTTTTGAGTGAGCGAGTGAGTTTAGTTAAGTTTGAGTTTAGTTAGTTATTTGATTGTGATGTAATTGAAACGGGTGAGTGAGTTTGTTTGGGTTTAAGCCAAATATTTCCGCAATATCAATGGGGGAGACACCAGACGTATGCTTCACATTGTACCCATGTCGGAATCGAACCCGGGTCTTCGGGGTCCCGCGATATTACATATATCAGACTGGGGCGGTGGGGTAGCATAGTGGGTAATGCGTCCGCTCCTCAGACCGAAGACCCGGGTTCGATGGAATATTGCTAAAAGCGGCGTAGAACCATATTCACACACATAATATGAAGCGTTAAGCCGTCTATCGGCCTGGATTGTCTGCTGAAACAAATTCCATTCTGTGATCAATGCAAAATATTGGCGAGAAGTATATGAATTGATCACGGAATTTCAGTCAGTTCACCAAGTGTTCGCATAATAAACGACCTAAATAGAAGCAAACTCTTCGGTAATGGATTTTCTGTGTCTATGTCGATATCTGGAACGTGAAAACTGTACAACAATAATGTTTGAGTATATGTTTGTGTTTCTGTTATGTACTTGTAAGTACTTCATAAACTTGATGAAATCGATTTCCAAGAAGTATGCTTTGAAAATTCTATTTTGAGTATGCAGAATATATTGTGACGTGAAATGTCTAGCAGCTAGAGAATGGTATTGACTCTCATATTGGATCAGTTGGTGCCAGGAACAGGTTCAATGACGACATAAACTGTTTTAGAAAAGAAAACAATATTCTATTACGGATAAAAGTGATAAATGATAAAGAATGTGTCGTGGCACATTGTCGAGTTGTGTGTCGAGCTAAAAATAGAACATATGGTCACAGCCACGAGTCATCATCCAAGTCTCCCAAGCGCATCCCAAAGTATGTTCTCATTGACCCATGCTCGAAGCCTTTTCAATACACCTGGCATCATCACTATTTCGGGCGAGTCATAAAGTCAAGGTGCGATAAAGTCGGAATCCAAACAATGGAATTTATATATCGCTTGAGTATAATAGGATAGTGTTGTACTTACTTATGTATATGTTAAAATTCCTTTCAAGGACCTCATCAAACCGAATGTCTATATCAGTCTAGCCACACTTCCGCTTTCATTCAACCATATCCGTTGAGGTATGTCCACGAAAATATGTATGACAGGTGACATATTACCTGTCTGACTAATAAGACTTACGACTCGTACCTGTGTATTTGAGAAGGAGCAGTCAATATGGGATGGTTTCGTAACTGGACACTTAGGTATATAGGATGTACACAACATACAGCTAGAAACAGCAACGTTTCATTATACACCTTGTATTTGGGAATCTAGAATACACGTCCACCGAAGGCATCCACATGCGAGAAAGTACGGCATATTGTCACTGCATATTTATTCAAAATATTGTCTCACTTTGGATTGAACAGAATGTCATGGTCAACACCCATAACCGAGGTTATATGTGCTCTACATTGACAGAATAACAATGCCTCGTCAATCTTAAAGATCTTTCCTGGGGAATAGGGCTTAATATGACGCCACGTTGTGTCTTATAGTGAAAACAGTAGTGAAAGGAGGTTTTACCACATGTGCCCATTCATGCATATGACGTATTTGTTAGCACAGCAATTAATGCATTAAAATGTTAATGATTGATGTCGTTGCCGATGTTCAGACAGTGCAACCTAACCTACCGTTAAGTCCATTTCCTTCTGCATGTGCATGGACATACTATATTCGTGCAAGCAAGATTCCTTCTCATCTGTATCAGCTACCAAACATATGAGGACAAGGTTCTGAGTGTTCGTGAAAACACAGCCAACTTAGTCTTCAGATTGGATGCACGAGCCTTATGCTGTAAAACCGTTTATACCTCCATGTAAAGTTAACATTTATCAACTGGTAATTATGACGTCACCTTAGTCTTCAGATTGGATACACGAGTCTAATGCTGTAAAACCGTTTATACCTCCATGTAACAACTGGTAATTATGACGTCACCTTAGTCTTCAGATTGGATGCACGAGCCTTATGCTGTAAAACCGTTTACATCTCCATGTAAAGTTAACATTTATCAACTGGTAATTATGACGTCAACTTAGTCTTCAGATTCAGATTGGATGCACGAGTCTTGTGCTGTAAAACCGTTTATACCTCCATGTAAAGTTACATTCATCAAGTGGTAATTATGACGTCACCTTAGTCTTCAGATTGGATGCACGAGCCTTATGCTGTAAAACCGTTTACATCTCCATGTAAAGTTAACATTTATCAACTGGTAATTATGACGTCAACTTAGTCTTCAGATTCAGATTGGATGCACGAGTCTTATGCTGTAAAACCGTTTATACATCCTTGTAAAGTTACATTCATCAACTGGTAATTATGACGTCACCTTAGTCTTCAGATTGGACACACGAGTCTTATGCTGTAAGACCGTTTATACCTCCATGTAAAGTTACATTCATCAACTGGTAATTAGGACGTCAACTTAGTCTTCAGATTGGACACGCGGGTCTTGTGAAACCGTTTTTACATCCTTGTAAAGTTGGAACATTCATCAACTGGTAATTATGACGTCAACGTAGTCATAGGATACACAGGAGGTAAAGCGTTGATGCTTTGCTGCAAATTTGAAACATTGATCAAGCAGTAGCGTTATGGCGTTTCTTCAGATATGATAAACGCGATGTAAAACACTTTACACTTCCTTAGAAATTTGCAACATTAATCAACAATTAATCACTGTCACAGAACAGCTATCGTTTGAAAACACAGGTTATCTTCGAAAGTGAATGCTGGTCTACGCCGAACACAGCAGCCATCAATACCCAATAAGACCAGATAAACAGGTGGTCGATACTGTGAACATAGATCCAGCTTATCGGTGTACAATACTCTAGCTAGGACATTGTACATGTTAAACGTCAATGCCAGAGAGTAACCAGCCTCGATTATCCGGCCAAACAAAAGACACAGTGCATGGATAGGAACGGTATACATCAGTGGTGGACACCAGGTGTTCGCTAAAGGATAAGGATATGCCCTGCTCTATAGTATTTCTTAATAGCTCCTGCTTTATAGGTGGGTGGTTCCCGCTTTCTCTACATCTTAACGGGGAAGTGGGGTAGCCTAGTGGTTAAAGCGTTCGATCGTTATGCCAAAGATGGTTCGATTCCCCACATGGGTATAATTTGTGAAACCCATTTCTGGTGTCCTCTGTGATATTGCTGGAATATTGCTAAAAGCGGCATAAAACCTTACTTCTCACTCACTGTATTTAAGAATATAATAAAGACAAACCTGTTTGTTTCTTGAATAGTTCCTTGATTCAGCAAATCACGCACAACATCAGCTCCCATACACAGGCTGATGTAAGGGCAGGACGGAGAGGTCTTCGCATGGGTTATCCACGGGTCATCCTCTTCTAACCAATTGTATAACTTTACTCAAAAATGATCATTAACACGTGATCATTATATTATTGTAATAATGCAATGGTCTCTGATTTTTGGCGTTTATTTCTCACGATTATGGGAATGCTTTCATGCTTTTATTGCTACACCAGTAAATGTTCAGTGACGTCAGAATATAGCGTCAGAGTCCTAACTTTGGTGACATAAGTGTAAGTTAACTACTTCACTGTTTCCCCTCCCGCAACGTTCTCATTGTCTCAAGATATCACATGACTGTGTGCTATTAACATCTAAATTTCTATCCTATCCGTGACTGAGTGAGTGTAGTTTTACACCGCTTTAAGCAATATTCCAGCAATATCAAGGCAGAGGAAACCAGAAATGGGCATCACATTGTACCCGTGTGGGGAATCGTATGGTGGCTGATTAGGGCCATGTCTCGTGTATTCGCTTTCTCGTCTCGCGATATCGCTTTCTCGCTTTCTCGCCTCCGAATTTTAAGGCGAGAAAGCGATGGCCCTAATAAGCCACCATAGAATCGAACCCGGGTCTTCGGCGTGACCATTTTGTTTTGATATATATAGTGGTTGGCTGGTTGGTAAGTTGGTTTGTTGTTTAACGCCGAACTCAGCAACGGAGTGACGACCAAACGCTTTAACCACTAGACTACCCCACCGACCCTTGATCCTTTCCATCTCTATATCAAGAAAATCGTTCATGTTTAATGGATTTGCACGAATAAGTTCAATCTGTCTATATATTGGCTTATTAAACACAGTGTTGGCTGCCACACACGATATCATTGTGGTGTGTAATCTCGGGTGTGTCAATATGCATTTTGATAGTTTTGTGAATCAGTCTTCGGAAACAGTGACGTGGAGATTTTTTGACAATGGTTTGCATGTCTGCAAATTACATTTCTAACATGCAAGGCAGATATGAATTGTCAATGGTAATTCCTTTTTACCACATTCCTAGCTAAGAATTTCACGTTGTTACAACGTTGTGTCACAACGTAATGCTTTCGTTGTTACATCGTTATTCTGTGGACTCCATTTACGTTGTCACAACGTTGTGCCATGACGTTACCAAGCTACAACCTTCCCACAACGAAAACGTTGTGTGGTAGCTGGATTGGCATTTTGCCTGACATTTGATAAGTAGGCTGATTTAGTTCCTACTATAGCTTAAGAATATATTAGGGGCAAATAATACCGCTTACGTTAGCGGATCAAAAGGGATAGCTACTTGATATCAGAATTTATATCAACACCATGGGAGAGCTCATACCTTTCATGCTCCAGTCACATTTTACATATCACTTCTTGAAACTGTAACTGTTAATCCAGCCTTTGAGATGACATCCACCCGTGTCTAAATAAAACGTTGCGTCGGCCATGTTAGAATTGTAAAGCTAGTATGTAAACAGAGTTTCAATACAGATGTCACAAGGGGAACGCAGCTGTTGTTTTGAGTGAGTGAGTGAGTGAGTTTAGTTAAGTTTGAGTTTAGTTAGTTATTTGATTGTGATGTAATTGAAACGGGTGAGTGAGTTTGTTTGGGTTTAAGCCAAATATTTCCTCAATATCAGTGGGGGAGACACCAGACGTATGCTTCATATTGTACCCATGTCGGAATCGAACCCGGGTCTTTGGGGTCCCGCGATATTACATATATCAGACTGGGGCGGTGGGGTAGCATAGTGGGTAATGCGTCCGCTCCTCAGACCGAAGACCCGGGTTCGATGGAATATTGCTAAAAGCGGCGTAGAACCATACTCACACAAAAAATATGAACGTTAAAGCCGGTCTATCGGCCTGGAGTGTCTGCTGAATTAAATTCCATTCTGTGATCAATGAAAAATATTGGCGAGAAGTATATGAATTGATCACGGAATTTCAGTCAGTTCACCAAGTGTTCGCATAATAAACGACCTAAATAGAAGCAAACTCTTCGGTAATGGATTTTCTGTGTCTATGCCGATATCTGGAACGTGAAAACTGTACAACTATAATGTTTGAGTATATGTTTGTGTTTCTGTCATGTACTTGTGAGTACTTCATAAACTTCATAAAATCGATTTCCAAGAAGTATGCTTTGAAAATTCTATTTTGAGTACGCAGAATATATTGTGACGTGAAATGTCTAGCAGCTAGAGAATGGTATTGACTCTCATATTGGTTCAGTTGGTGCCAGGAACAGGTTCAATGACGACATAAACCGTTTTAGAAAAGAAAAAATATTCTATTACGGATAAAGTGATAAAAGATAAAGAATGTGTCGTGGCACATTGTCGAGTAGTGTGTCGAGCTAAAAATAGAACATGTGGTCACAGCCACGAGTCATCATCCAAGTCTCTCAAGCGCATCCCAAAGTATGTTCTCATTGACCCATGCGCGAAGCCTTTTCAATAAGCATGGCATCAGCACTATTTCAGCCGAGTCATAAAGGCAAGGTCCGATAAAGCCGGAATCCTACAATGGAATTTATATATCGCTTGAGTATAATAGGATAGTGTTGTACTTACTTATGTATATGTTAAAATCCCTTTCAAGGACCTCATCAAAGGGAATGTCTATATCAGTCTAGCCACACTTCCGCTTTCATTCATCCATATCCGATGAGGTATGTCCACGAAAATATGCATGACAGTGACATATTACTTGTCTGACTAATAATAAGACTTACGAATCGTACCTGTGTGAGATGGAGCAGTCAATATAGGATGGTTTCGTAACTACTACCCAGATAACATTCGGACGTTGGCCCAACGTTGGCAATGTTGGCAAAACCATTGCCAACGTTGGACCAACGTCTGAATGCTATCTGGTTAAACGCAGGTTATAGGTACGGATATATTTTAATTGTCAGTGCTACTAGTATTTTTAAGAGTTCCGGCTGAAGATCCAGGTTAGATTGTCGTTAGTGGCGACTAACGGAATCGGACGGTCAGGCTTACTGACATGGTTGATTCCCCTTGACCTTATCCTCAGTTACGTCAATCGATGCTCATGTTGCCAATCACAGGTTTGTCTGATCCAGACTGGAATATTTCACAATCTCCGTTATGTACTAAACTGGAATATCGGTGAGTGAACAACAATCTTATAATTGGATTTATGCAAACAGACATTAGGTTGTGTTGATAGTTACACCGTGTCAGGGAGCTCATTAATGTGCATAGGTGAAAGGATTTTCAAAGGTTTCTACATATGTTATATAATGGTGTTCATGGACACTTAGGTATACATGATGTACACGACATACAGCTAGAAACAGCAGCGTTTCATTATACACCTTGCATTTGGGAATCTAGAATCTGGCATACACGTCCACCGAAGGCATCCTCATACGAGACAGTGCTGCAGAGTATAACTGCATCTTTATTCAAAATATTGCACTTCGTGTTACTTTGAATTCGATGGCGTGAACACAATGTCAAGGTCAACACCCGAAGCGGACTGTCTGGTATGACGTCATAGCCAGTGAAGGTTGACCGCTAAAGAATATTCATGCTTTTCAACGGGGCTATTTTGATGTGCTTTGGGTCTTTCTTACTTACTTACTTACTTACGAACTTACTTACGAACGTGGTGCAGATTTATCATAGATTCGGGGACCTCTCGTTCGTAGATACGCCCAAGTTCGAAATTACTGAAAATGATGAAAGAAGCCTACGAGGGGACCCTAGAAGCCTCTAACATCTAGTATCCAAAATGAACATAGTTTTTACTGAAAAACGTCCCTAGTAAAAGAACTTATATATAATACTGAAAAGGAGCCCTGAGACTTTCTTCACTTTCAAGCTGAGGAAAGTCTAGACTTGCCACATTTTCTGAACTTCTCACAGGGCTTTCTTGGATATGAGACTATGCTTCAGGGTCTTACGAGAGACTAGGAGGGGACCATGCAAGCTCTAACATCGAGAAAACCACAACACACCGACACACACACACACACTGTCTCACAGTCCACACACACACACACACAGATTTTCCCTATTGCACAGCCCTCAGAGAGAGACTGACACAGAAAGAAAGCCCTAGAGAGAGATGAAGCAAGTCTAGATTTCACAGAGAGGTTCTGAATCTCTTTTCTCACACACACAGGGGCTCCTTTTTGACACAACACTATACACACATGTGAGACATTAGTCTGTCTGAGAGAGAGTCCCCGAGCCATAAAAACACACACACACAAAAAACCCACCCGCTACCCATCCAAGGGCCAATTGCCGAACCGCTTCCAGTAATAGCTCCCCTGCATTCAGATATTGCCTTGTCGCCGTCAACTGTAGACGCGCTGTTACACATGCTGCGATACTTTCAACGTTGCTCTAAACATATAACCGGCAATAATGTGATCTTCTACCTTCTCACGTGTGTTAATATTCTACAGGACATGGCTAGAATGGATATGAAGTCGGAACGGACTAGACTTGGGACGTATGCAAGATGGGCGTATGGGTCAATACAGCGACCAGGTGACCTCGCAGCTACCGGACTGTTTTACACAGGCTATATGGACAAGGTACAGTGTGCATTCTGTCACGGTGTGTTGAAGAAATGGCAGAAGTCGGACATTCCATTTGATGAGCATGCAAGACACTTTCCTCACTGCAGGTTCATCCGGGGACTTCATGTTGGGAACATTCCTCTGAGTGCACATGTACTAGCACCGTTAACCAACACAACCCATCCTCATCGCCAGTATACTGTACCAGCATCTATTTCATCAGTAAGTGTTAACAGGATAGCAGGTGCGTGTTCATACGACGAACCAGTCGGTAATGTAGACTTAACAGTTGAAGATAATCGTCTTATAACATATATTCAGTGGCCACTTCACCTACCTCAGACTCCTGCAACGTTAGCAGCGGCCGGGTTCTATCATAAACCTTGCGTTGAAAAACCTGACCGCGTTCAGTGTGCATATTGTAAAGTAAAATTGTATAACTGGTTAGAAGAGGATGACCCGTGGATAACCCATGCGAAGACCTCTCCGTCCTGCCCTTATATCAGCCTGTGTATGGGAGCTGATGTTGTGCGTGATTTGCTGAATCAAGGAACTATTCAAGAAACAAACAGGTTTGTCTTTATTATATTCTTAAAAAAACAGTGAGTCGACGAGTAAAGTTTTATGCCGCTTTTAGCAATATTCCAACAATATCACAGCAGGGGACACCAGAAATGGGCTTCACACATTATATCCATGTGGGGAATCGACTGACTGAGTTTGGTTTTACGCCGCTTTTAGCAATATTCCAGCAACATCACGGCGGGGACACCAGAAATGGGCTTCACACATTGTGCCCATGTGGGGATTCGAACCCGGGTCTTCGGCGTGACGAGCCAACGCTTTAACCATTAGGCTACCCCACCGCCCCTGTGGGGAATCGAACCATCTTTGGCATGACGAGAGAACGCTGTAACCACTAGGCTACCCCACCGCCCCGTTAAGATGTGGAGCAAGCGGAAACCACCAACCTATAATAGAGGAACTATAAAGTAATACTATAAAACATGGTATGCTCCTTATCCTTTAGCGAACACCTGGTGTCATCACTGATGTAAAACGATCCGATTCATTCTATTCATTGTGTCTATTGTTTGGGCGGATGATCGAGGCTGGTTATTCTCTGGCATTGACGTTTAACATTTACAATGTCCTAGCTAGAGTATTGTACACCGATAAGCTGGATCTATGTTCACAGTATCGACCACCTGTTTATCTGGTCTTATTGGGTATTAATGGCTGCTGTTTACGGCGTAAACCAGCATTCACTTTCGAAGATAACCTGTGTTTTCAAACGATAGGTGTTCTGTGACAGTGATTAGTTGTTGATTAATGTTGCAAATTTCTAAGGAAGTGTAAAGTGTTTTACATCGCGTTTATCCTATCTGAAGAAACGCCATAACGCTACTGCTTGATCAATGTTTGCAGCAAAGCATAAAAGCTTTACCTCCTGCGTATCCCATGACTACGATGACGTCATAATTACCAGTTGTTACATGGAGGTATAAACGGTTTTACAGCATAAGACTCGTGCATCCAATCTGAAGACTAAGGTGACGTCATAATTACCAGTTGATGAATGTAACTTTACATGGATGTATAAACGGTTTTACAGCAAAAGACTCGTGTATCCAATCTGAAGACTAAGGTGACGTGTTTTCATGAATACTCAGAACTTTGTCCTCATATGTTTGGTAGCTGATACAGATGAGAAGGAATCTTGCTTGCACGAATATAGTATGTCCATGCACATGTAGCAGGAAATGGACTTAACGGTAGGTTAGGTTGCACTGTCTGAACAACGGCAACGACATCAATTATTAACATTTTTAATGCATTATTTGCTGTGCTAACAAATTCGTCATATGCATGAGTGGGCTCATGTGGTAAAACCTCCTTTCACTACTATTTTCACTACAGGACACAACGTGGCGTTATATTAAGCCGTATTCCCCAGGAAAGACCTTTAAGATTGACGAGGCATTGTTATTCTGTCAATGTAGAGCACATATAATCTCGGTTAGGTTGTTATATTTATAACCGTGTGCAGCTAATCTTTTCTGCACAGCAGCCTAATTAGACCGAGATGTCCTCTATGCATGAACATGTAAACAGTAACTGTTACCCCATTTCAACTGCATAAAAATCCTGCTACAAAGTAATCACTAATGGCAAACGGCAAACTTCCAGAAACACTTTGGACGCTGTTAAAGTTTAAACTATAACTTGACCAGTGGGGACACAATAGGAACAGACATTTCAAACCATAAACGTGGCTTGCTGCATATGTGAAACAGCATACCCCATCTATGAATACTGCAAATGACCGTTAATGTTTCAGCTGTAACAAAGCTGAGGACGACATCCAATCCAGGAAGCCCCAATCTACGGCCCCTCTAAGTCCTCCATCCACACCAGCGAGAAGGACGATTCAGGATAATATCACTCACCACATGAACGCTGAGTCGGTTCAGGCGGTCCTGGAAATGGGGTTTAGCAAGGATCTCGTGGAGAAAACTGTTGAAAACTGCCTAAAGGAAGACGATGAGACAATGCCCTCAGCCTCGGAGCTGGCTTCAATGGTTATTGCCCTGGAGGAAGAACAGGCATCTCCAGGTCTTGCTCCTGCTTTACCTCCAACACCGTTACAGAGACTGGTAGCCTCCAGAACAGATGTACCTCAGGCGATACCTCAGCAAGGAATAACGGTAAATGGTAGCAGGAATCCTGTTTTTAATGCCATGATACCTCCTTTCCACACACCTAATTCACACAATAACGTTATAACCATCAATGGTAACTTCATCAATGGAACAACTCAGCACAGTCGGGTTTGGCAGCAATATAGAGACCCTCAAAGATTACGCGAGGAAAACGCCCGTCTAAGCGATAGATACCTTTGTAAGATATGCATGGAAAATCAGGTCAGGGTGACCTTTTTGCCTTGCGGCCATCTTGCCTGCTGTGATCCCTGTTCTACCTCCCTGTCCCTCTGTCCTATCTGTAGAATGACGATCGAAGGTCATGTCGATACGTATTACTGAAGGATGACAAGGCAGAATCCTCCGTCCAATGGACGTCTGGTTCAGAGAAAGAGGGGCGCTCAGCATCAACACAAACGCCAAGGACAACATGTCACATCCTGACGAGATCCGGGCGTTCCGATACTCAGGGCTGTCCGGGTCGTGGGATAAAGACGTGGTATGATGTGAAGAAAGGTGGCAGAACATCAGGGTTGTGGCAAGATGATTTCAAGATGCAAGAGGCATCGCCATTGCCATAGAGTGGAAGAAGATCCTGAAGAAGAAGATCCTGAAGAAGAAGATCCTGAACACTCCCACTGCGACGTATGGATAGTACCAGTTTAAGTAGAAACAGTTACCTAGATGAGGAAGACGAGGAGGAAGATCAGAAGGCTTGGAGGAAGAAAGTTTTAGGTGAGGACAATGTTATCGTACAAGGAGTACAAGGCAGGCTATAAGACATTATACAGGCCGAAAAACTTGTACGATGCATGATGAATGTAGTTACACACTCAGAACAGACACACACAAACGTACAGGCAGACACGCACGCACGCACGCACGCAGACGTACGTACAGACACATCCACACACAGAGAGACGCGCGTACAGACACACACACACACACACACACACACACACACACACACACATACTCTGTGTAGATGGTCGCCAGTAACAGAAGAGATGTACAAGGAGATAGAGAGACTGTTGTGAGCGAAGGATTATAAGTGGCAGCATGTGACTGAAACGCTCTCAAAATATCAAGTCCTGTTGTAGCAGCATCAGTTATTAGAGTTACCTCCCTTGGCAACTGACACACCAAATACGATTTGATCATCCAAGAAGTTACGGAATAGGGCGGTTTCTAGACACGTGCCCTTCTCATTACAGTGACTATGATATCTTTTGGACTCACGTTAGTACGTCAACATATATTATATGTTACTTATTTTACTCTGTACCATTTGTGTGTGAATGTAAAACTAAAACTTATATTTCAATACAATGTGTTGTTTGTTCATTGATCACATTACTGATTTCACAGATTCACCTGCTTAATAGGTGGGTGGTTTCCGCTTGCTCACAGCTTAACTGGGCGAAGGAGTAGCCTAGTGGTTAAAGCGTTCGCACGTCTTGCCGAAAACCCGGGTTCGATTCCCCACATGGGTACAATGTGTGAAGTCCATTTCTGGTGTCCCCCGCCGTTATTTTGCTGGACTATTGCTAAAAGCGGCGTAGAACAATGCTCAGTCATTATTTCGTTCCCAACGTAACGGGTTTTTGGTTAACCTTAGTCTTTCAGTTGGAAACTACCTGGTATCGTTTGTAAGTGTAGAAGTGGGGGCGTTTTACTAGTGCATACTTGGAATAGCACATACCCAAAACTGGATCCGAACCTTCCTGCTGTGACCATAAGGCCTTTGGTTTTGAACGACATGTATGCAACCTGCTGGGAACAGTCAATGATTGTCAGTATCCCTGAGAAAAAAACCCAGTCTCAGTAAACTTAGGCTAAATATTATACGTTACACTGCTATACTGAGTCTTAACAAAACCTGATAGAAGGTCGCATCAGCTAACCTTTGAGCGACCTATGACCGTCCAATCAAACGCGAGACGGCCAAACGGATTTAACCAATCAGACAACGGCTACTTGTTAGGGTTCGCGGGATTTACAAAATGGTACTGGATTTTCTCTTCCCGGGTCAATGACACTGATCTATCAACAAATGAAAATCAGCATGAAACACAGATATTTGACCTGCAGTATATACGCTTAGGGGTTTTTAATGGTATGGTTACTATTATATTATATTTCCGCAAGATGACATCCTTGAATATTGACAAAAACGCTATTTTCAGCGACTGTTTACTTATTACGTCCTCCATGTATCACTCGCAAGCGGTTGTGCGGAAAACAGCATTCGGAATCTTTCGAGTTTTGGGGGTAAAGGTCCAAACGGTATGTGCGAATGTGAACTTTCGCGATTTGGTAAGCTGTGTTCTGATTGGTCAGTCCAAAAGGTTAGCTGACGCGACCTTCTGCTAGGTTTTGTTAGACTCAGTAAAGCAGTGTAAGGAATAGTACTGAGCCTAAGTTCACTTAGACTGGAAAAAACGTGTCCATATATTGTGACAATAACTTAGATTACACAAATGGCATCACATGACGTCGAACTGTTTGATTGGCGAGATGGACTTCAGCTTCATAGTTGTACAAGAATCTATCCAGAAACGCCCTATCATAGAAAAAAGTTGGTCATCAAATTACACCAACACAATTATCTTGTCCTTACAGTCAGCTAAACCCTTTACTAGATTGTTTGACTGATATATGAAGGACTGATAAATATATCAGCAGTGATAACACACTGTAATGCACTGATAAGTAAGGAAGTAGTCCGCTGTAGTAAATCGGAGGGTGACAGACGTGACGTCATTATACACGTGACGAACATAACAAAGGGCAGATAACAATTTTTACGCATGCATGTATGTATTAGTTAGATCATTTCAAACCGAGATATGTGCTCGTATACACCACAGTTTTGCCGGAGTTGATTGACAGGTGGGAGACGCGAGAGCTTTGCTCGAGCTTCCTCAACACCTGTCAATCAACTCCGGCAAAACTGTGGTGTATACGAGCACAGATCGAGGATTGGATGAGCTAACTGACTTGTACCACGCCTATTATGTATGGGAAGCGGGAAAATCTTAAAGCTTTTAACGACCGTTTCATTCTCAGTCTAGTTGCCAAAATGAGTGCACATGTAGTGTGGGACGACGACACAGACGACTTCACACTGTCACAGATCGCATCAGTCATGGAAAATGAATTTCATGCATTTGAGGGACTTTCCCAGCTCACTCTTTCACAAACAGTGAATGAGTACGATGTAGACACTCTAATGGTGGGGGACTTTCGTTCTCATAAATAAAAGAGTTGGTCAATTTCAGCTTGTAAATTCATTTGAAACCATTAAAACTGTAGAAGTTACATTTCCTTGTTGCAAACCTTGACTGACATAAATTGTGTACAATGTTGAACAATGTTGAGTTCAGTCCTCTTGCCGTGGGGCGTGGCTTTTAGGAGCCAATGGCAGACGAAATCTGCCTTCAAGACAAAACTGTTGTCTTCCAGCACATACACCACGGGTAAGATCAAAGGAACCGACACTCAGGCGTGGTACAACAATTTTTACGCTTGCATGTAGGGAGGAAATAACATTCCCATCCGTGTTTAAGAGCTCACGTGGCTCCTCACAAGGAAGAAGCTTCTGAGACTACAGGGTACAACTGCTTCAGTGCCCCTTGCGTAGAGTTGCTATTTGGGTGACAACTATTTATTGATGATATGAAAATATCAAGGTGGTATTTTGGTACAAAGTATTCAGTTAATATACACCATATAGGGTGCAAAAAATATCATGATCTCCACCGAATATTCATTCAGAAACTGAGTGAAATGCGTTAGTTTTGTCTTGATGGTGCGGAAGAAGTCACCGGTTGCACATACAGTAATCTATGAACTGACAGTCTTTTCCATGGCAGGTGTATTGTCGTATTATGCAAGATACACATGCTCTGTTTAAATATGTTAAATCATATGTAGGCGCGTTCATGTAGTGCCATAACTTCAGAACAGATGGGAACTCGCGGGGTGATACTACTACTACTACTACTACTACTACTACCACTACTACTACCACTACTTCTACTACCACTACCACTACTACTACTACAACTACTTCTACTAGTACTACTACTACTACTACTACAACTACTACTACTACTACTACTACAACTAAATGTTATACTATGTACTACAACTTCATGTAGTACAAACTTCTACAACAGATGGAAACTCATATATTACTACGACTACTACTACAACAGGATACTACTCTGGGTGCTGCCTTACCACTACTACTACTACTACTACTACTACTACTACCACTACTACTACTACTACTACAACCACTACTACTAATGCAACTACTACTACTACTACTACTACTAGTACCACTACTACTACATCTACTAGGTACCACTACTACTACTCAGCCCCTATTGTTACTACTACTACGTTACTACTACGACTACTACTACTACTACTACTACTACTAACTACTACTACTACTACTACTACTACTACTACTACTACTACTACTACTACTACTATCTACTACTTCTACTACTACTACTACTACTACTACTACTACTACTACTACTACTACTTCTACTAGTACTACTACTACTACATCTACTAGTACCACTACTACTACATCTACTACTACCACTACTACTACTACTCCTACTACTACTTCAGCCCCTATTGTTACTACTACGTTTGCTACGACTACTACTACTACTACTACAACTACTTCTACTACTACTACTACCACTACTACTACCACTACTACTACAACTACAACTACTACTACTACCACTACTACTACCACTACTACTACTACCACTACCACTACTACTACTACAACTACTTCTACTAGTACTACTACTACTACAACTACTACAAATTCTACTACTACAACTAAATGTTAAAGCATATGTAGGCGCGTTCATGTAGTGCCATAACTTCACAACAGATGGGAACTCATGGGTGATATTACTACGACTACTACTACTACTGCTACTACTACTACTACTACTACTACTACCACTTACTGCCACTGCCACTACTACTACTACTACACATACTACTACTACTACTACTACTACTACATCTACTAGTACCACTACTGGACTCATACTCTACTAGTGCCACTACTACTGCTTCAGCCCCCATTGTTACTTCACTGCTGCGTTTGCTAATTACTACTACTAACTACTTCTACTAGTACTACTACTGCTACTACCACTACTACTACATCTACTTCTACTACTGCTACTGGTCCTACACTACTACCACTACTGCTACCTGCTACTGTTGTCTACTACTTCACTGCTCCTGGTACTGCTACTTCAGCCCCTACTGTCTGGATTCTACTACTACTAACCACTTCCCACACTGACTACTGCTGCTACTACTACTACACTACTGACTACTACGACTACTACTGTTACTACTACGTTTAAGCTACTACTACTACAACTTACTACTACTACTACGTCTGTACTACTACGACTACTACTACTACTACTAGTAATTACTACGACTACTATTACTACTACCACTAGATTACTACAACTACTTCTACTGCTACTTACTATTACTGCTACTACTACTGCTACCACTACTATACTACCACTACTACTACTACAACTACTCTACTTACTACTACCACGACTTCTACTACTACTACAACTACTTCTACCACAACTACTCTACTATACTACTACTACTACATCTACTACCTACTACTACTACATCTACTAGTACTACTACAACCACCATTAGGGGTTACAACTACTTCTACTAGTGGTTGTACTAGTTACTACTACATCCACTGCACAACTACTACATCTAAAGGCTACTACATCTCTAGTACTACTACTACTCAACTACGTTTGCTACGATCTTTCCTGCTACAACTACTTCTACTAGTACTACTACTACTCCTACAACCAGTAATGCCGTATTAGGGTTAAGTATGGTTGTAGGTTATACCATGCACAACACCACAAAAGGCAGTATTCGCTATGATCAAAATCTTTCTGACCATATTCAAATATAACCATAAAGCGAATGAACGTGCACGATCAACTGAAAGGCTGCACTTTTATCCACTTATTGATCTATTGAATGGTTTTAGCATGTGTGAAGTCGTAAACATATCACATGTCACACACTGATGTTACTTCGATATGCTCCTTTGTCAAAACAAATACTGTAAGTGTCTTTACTGGGCGTGGGACACGGAGTTGCAGGAATGGACAGATTGGAAAGGTATCTGTCAGACAGTGATCTCTAGAGTGCGGCGTAAAACTAAACTCAAGTAACGGGTATTAGCGATGGGGCAGGATACACTCACTCTTTACCATCGCTATTTGATAGTGTTTTATAAACACATGGTAATGATATAGCTAGAATCATACAATGGACCCAGCATTAAGGTGAACTTTCTAATGATTATGACAAAAGTTTTGTCGTTTTCATTTACATAATCCATCTTAAACAAGAACGCACATAGAGATACCTGTACTTTGCATGCATACAGAATGTTTAGATTCACTCACAACTGCTCTTCCACTTGAATACATCTATACATCTGGTTAGATTTAGTTTGTGTTTGTGAATGGGTACTGTTGTTAAAATACTGAAAACAAACTGTCGTGTACATCAATGTATATGCTCACACAGGCTAAGTTATAACGCTTCTTATTTTATGAAACTTTAAATATAGTACTCATTGGTTCTTCCTGCTTGTTGGAGGACACCCCCCCCCACCACCCCCCTCCCGACACACACACACCTCTCATCCCTCATCCATCCCCTCTACGCCCGAAATAAACCTTATTTCGAGATCAATCGCCGCACTTCTTGGTATGGGATGGTATGAGATCAATGAAAAATCAGTTTGTCCATAGATACAAACATTAGGTTATAGATTGATAGATCAACAATGGAAAACGTTTACCGTACAACTGCAATACTAGTGTGTAATGTTGTTTATGTAAATACAATTAACACACCCAGGATACACGTAATTTGTACCCAACGACAACCTGTAAATAATGCCACTTTATAAGCCGCACCTGGAAACAGTTCAAATAGGAATGTCTGAGCCGTGCCTGTTTAGCTTTACAATAGTGTTTGACAGATCACAACGGAATGCACTTAAGGATTGTAAAACACACAGACGTAAACACCTGTCTCTAGGCACGCCTGTCTGGTGAGATATATCAGTCGTGAAACGCCTACAAAAAGCCAAAACTAGAGATTCCAAGCTTTCCAAGAATACCAAATAGATTTTGTTACACCTCCGGTAGACGTGTTTCAATTCTTGACACCAAAAACCACTGCTCTATAATTTAATGACATAAACTTAAGACCGATAGAGTTGTCGCCCTTGGGTAAAGATACGCGGTAATCACTACAATATGTGTTGCTGTTGACGGCGCGTGTCTAAGAACCGGAATTGTCTGGCAGCGGTATCCAAAGATTGGAAGGAAAACTATTAGAAATGTCCGTTGTTGAACGTATTTGATGTTGAATGTTTTGCAATCAAATGGTTGCCTCAAAACTTTGCCTGTGTTAAAAAAATATCACCGATCATGTAACAGCGTTTAGGTAAAGCCGTTTCTCTTTGTGTCTCCTCATAGAATTTTCACTTAGACCCAGTGCGTAACATAAGTATTTAATAATCTTAATAAAGAGATCATAAACGCAATATGTGCTGAACACGGTAGATCCTATATTTATTGAGCATAGTAGTTACAACACGTAGCAAGTATATACTAGGCACATAAAGAAACTGTGCATACAAAAAATTTAAAATCTAAATTTATCAAACCTGTGTAGACACATAAGGATTTAAACTCAGAGATTAGTGACATGTATCCAACATGCATGCACGTGCCACGTTCTGTGACGTCAGTGGGTTCGTCCTTGAGACGTGCAATACGTTGTTGCACGTGCATTCCGGGAAAGAGAAACAGAGCAAATGAATGCCACACAATAATGTCACTTTGGAAAGCTCAACCCCTGCCCTTGCGATCGTTCAAAAAATTAAACGGCTATTGAAACGCATAGCATGCCAAGGCACACGTCTGCACAGCGTCATGAGGCCATTGGGATGGTCCGTGGGGGGAATGTCTCAACGACAAGTGGCTGCACATTTCCACTGCCACCGGAACACCATTTCTGCACTGGTGAGACGCTACCAGAACACAAATGACGTCATTGATCGGCCACTTTCTGGACGTCCACCTGTAACAACGCCAAGACAGGACATATGGATAAGGGTGACCCATCTTCGCCACAGGTTTCAGACTGCAGTGATGACTGCCCGAACCATCCCAGGACTTCGCCGTATCCACCCCAACACAGTTCGACAACGTTTACGTCATCACGGGATCAGACCACGACGTCCCGCCATACGGCCTATCCTGACACTACGTCATCGACAAGCTCGCCGAATGTGGTGCCTAAATCATGTCCGCGCCCCCCTTGTTTTGGTGGAGAAATGTTGTTTTTACAGATGAGTCCAGGTTTAACATTTCCCATAGTGATGGACGTCAACGTGCCTATAGACGCGTGGGAGAACGTTATGCACAGGCCTGTGTCTTGGAGAGGAATCGCTTTGGTGGTGGTTCCGTGATGATTTGGGGTGAAATAACAGCACGCCAAAGAACTCCTTTGGTGATTGTTCAGGGCAACTTAACTGGTGTGGGCTACAGTGATCAGATTCTTCGACCTGTGGCAATTCCTTTTCTGCAACGTCATGGCCCTGGGTTAACATTCCAACAGGACAATGCCCGCCCTCATACGGCAAGGGTTGCTATGGATTTCTTGCAACACCACAACGTTGACTTACTGCCTTGGCCTGCAAATTTACCGGATCTCTCCCCGATAGAGCATGTTTGGGACGAGATGGATCGACGTCTACGCCGTCTTCCTCATCCGCCAGATAACGTCCTTGACCTTGCAACAGAACTTGAGAGAATCTGGCGTGACATCCCACAAGCCTTCCTTGCACGTTTGATAGGCTCTATGCGTCGTCGATGCACTGCTGTTCTCAATGCCGATGGTGGACATACCCGTTATTGAGCTTGTGACATGGTCGTTTGACCCCTGTCCCTTCTCCCGACTTGTTATGGTCTCATGATCCCTCCATTAAAGTTTATATGTACCTTTGACATTGTTATCGTACTTTTGACAATGCACAGTTTCTTTATGTGGCTAGTATATATTCCAAGTGATCAAGTGAAAAGTCTTTTCACTAATGTTATTAATTTCTTTGACAAAATTCCAAACATCAAAGACGATATTGCTGGTGGGAAGATCCATAACGCTTTTTTATCCTGCAATATATGGATAAGGAATGAATATAAATTATTATACAAGGATTAGCCTAACGTAAAATGACTTTGATTAATATTTGGAGGCAATGGGACCCATTTTGCACGCAGGAAACGTTACTCTTGGAAACGCAACATTAAGACACATTACCGTAACGCCTTCTGGCTCATGTCCACTTTGGAGAAGGTGTTTATTTTCAAATGATATAAAGCCAAGCCCTAAAGTTTACACGTCAACAATATGAGGACAAGTTTTAAGGTGGTTACTGAACGAGTTTTATGACATCTCATGGTCACATACACGAGCAGCGAGTTTGAGTTTGGTTTTACGCCGCTTTGTTATCTCATGGCTAGGCACTGCATACACGACCAGCGTTATGAATACAAATACAGAACTCTCTAAATACAAACATAAAGGTGGATTGGATAAAGATAGAAATTTGATAAACGATACGGTAATAATTGACGATCTACTCAAAGACAAGTCAGATAAAGATTTATAAGATGAAAGTGAGAAGTTATAGGTCTGAAAAAAGGTCAAATCTTGGGGAAAAACGGTTGTTACCATTTCCGACTTTTACTCGAGTGTTTTAGGATTTTAATTGAGTGATATTCGTGAGGCGACTTTATTAGTACTGAATCAAGAACACATCCTTGTGATATATCGTATAATGGAAGGAAATCGTATAATTTACTGTGCTATCAGTACGAATTCTTATGAATATGGATATTGTTTCAGTCACTGTTAATTTATTAAGCACCTTGATGACACCAGGTGTTCGCGAAAAGGGGAATCTATTCTGCCCAGACGACCCGTCATACACACATGCAAGTCAACTGAACAGTTGAACAGACACGGGGACAATGACAACCGTGAAATTATGGAATCGCTTCTGACGCCATTATCACAAATGGTGCGTCGCATTTGGAATTGACCTCCAAGATGACATGTACCGTAACAGGGAAGCTTTATTAAAGCCTTGAAATCTAGATCTGGACTAGAATTGATCTTCACCAATCCATGCTTGTCGTAATACACTCTTTATTTAGATGTACAGCCTTTGAAACAGAATGGCGTTTTAATATTAATGAATTCTATTTTAAATGGTCAAATATGTACAAATATAAAGTTTAATCTGCACAAGAAAAATGTCAGAATCGAAGAATCTGTCTTAATATTTACATATTGTTTTTGAAAAGTTAAAATAACCTATGCTCTTGATATCACCATTCTTGTCTGTTTATGTAATATATGTATATTTTTATTCTCTTGTACCACCGTGGGTGGTTTTTGAGAAAATAAACTTGACTTGACTTGGGATCATTCTCGCTGCCTTGGCTGACACGTGTCATCGTATCCCAATTGTGTAGATCGATACTCATGATTGTCTGGTCCAGACTAGATTATTAACAGACCGCCGCCAGATAGCTGGAATATTGCTGAGTGCGGCGTAAAACAATAAAACAAAACAAACATAGCCTTGAATTCATCTGTATGAACATAACCATAAAACACATGTGTATAATTATATGGAATGTGTTAGTATCTTGTGTGAAACTGAAGGTTTGTTTTTAAAAGAGCCTTTGTATTTTTTCAGGTCCAAGACAAAGAAGTTAGACCAGGATGATTGAAACAGACCTGTTGAAATTTGGAAGTTGCAACGTATTTAAACAGGTGGTGGATGTTTTGTTTTCTGTTTTGTTTCCCGGTTGTGTTTTATATATACATTTATAATATTTGCAAGGGTAAAGTACACTTGTCACAGTCTATTAGATTCGTAAGTGTCCACGTCTCTGTATCCTAGTGGGTGTAACTAATGACAATAGGTTATTCCACCTTTAGCGCAAATAAAGAATATTTCCCGGTTGTGTTGTATATATACATTTATAATATACTCATGCCAATAATGGTTGTCATCCCCCCTCCTCACCCCAGCCCCACACACCCCACACACCCCCTCCAATAAAACAAATTGAAGGGGTGACAACCATTATTGACATGAGTATATTTGAAAGGGTAAGTACACTTGTCACAGTCTATTAGATTCGTAAGTATCAACGTCTCAGTATCCTAGTGGGTGTAACTAATGACAATAGGTTATTCCACCTTTAGCGCAAATAAAGAATATTTCCCAGTTGTGTTGTATATATACATTTATAATATACTCATGCCAATAATGGTTGTCATCCCCCCTCCTCACCCCAGCCCACACCCCCCACCACACCCCTCTCCAATAAAACAAATTGAAGGGGTGACAACCAAATATTGACATGAGTATATTTGAAAGGGTAAGTACACTTGTTTCAGTCTTTTAGATTCGTAAGTATCAACGTCTCGGTATCCTAGTGAGTGTAAACTAATGACAATAGGTTATTCCACCTTTAAGCGCAAATAAAGAATATTTCCCGTTGTTGTATTCGTATATATACATTTATAATATACTCATGCCAATAATGGTTGTCATCCCCTCCTCACCCCAGCCCCACACACACCCCACCACACACCCTCTCCAATAAAACAAATTGAAGGGGGTGACAACCATTATTGACATGAGTATATTTGAAAGGGTAAGTACACTTGTTTCAGTCTTTTAGATTCGTAAGTATCAACGTCTCGGTATCCTAGTGAGTGTAACTAATGACAATAGGTTATTCCACCTTTAGCGCAAATAAAGAATATTTCCCGGTTGTGTTGTATATATACATTTATAATATACTCATGCCAATAATGGTTGTCATCCCCTCCTCACCCCAGCCCCACCTCCACACCACACCACCCCTCTCAATAAAACAAATTGAAGGGGGTGACAACCATTATTGACATGAGTATATTTGAAAGGGTAAGTACACTTGTTTCAGTCTTTTAGATTCGTAAGTATCAACGTCTCGGTATCCTAGTGAGTGCAACTAATGACAATAGGTTATTCCACCTTTAGCGCAAATAAAGAATATTTCCCGGTTGTGTTGTATATATACATTTATAATATACTCATGCCAATAATGGTTGTCATCCCCCTCCTCACCCCAGCCCCACACACCCCCACACCACACCCCCTCTCCAATAAAACAAATTGAAGGGGGTGACAACCATTATTGACATGAGTATATTTGAAAGGGTAAGTACACTTGTTTCAGTCTTTTAGATTCGTAAGTATCAACGTCTCGGTATCCTAGTGAGTGCAACTAATGACAATAGGTTATTCCACCTTTAGCGCAAATAAAGAATATTTCCCGGTTGTGTTTTATATTTACATTTATAATATACTCATGCCAATAATGGTTGTCATCCCCCTCCCCCAGCCCCAACCCCACACCCCCTCTCCAATAAAAAAATTGAAGGGCGTGACAACCATTATTGACATGAGTATATTTGAAAGGGTAAGTACACTTGTTTCAGTTTTTTAGATTCGTAAGTATCAACGTCTTACGTGACAATAGGTTATTCCACCTTTAGCGCAAATAAAGAATACACTAAACAAACTTCAAATGTTCCTTATGTTCTAAACAGTGAGTGAGTTGAGTTTTACGCCGCACTCAGCAATATTACAGCTATATGGCGGCAGTCTGTAAATAATCGAGTCTGGACCAGACAATCCAGTGATCAACATCATGAGCATCGATCTACGTAATTGGGATACGATAGCATGTGTTAACCCAGTCAGCGAGCCTGACTACCAGATCACGTTAGTCGCCTCCTACGACAAGCATGGGTTACTGAAGACCAATTCTAACCCGGATCTTCACGGGTTGCAATTGTTCTAAACAAACCCTACAGAACAAAGTGTGTTGCTAGTGTGTAAATCTGGTTTATGGACGTAATGTGCGTACATTAAAACAGGATTAGGTATTAAGGTGCGCTTGGTGAACCCTCCACCCTCATCAGCAGCACAATGGGATCACTTCTTGATATCACAGGGACTATATTGTAGCCATCTATCTGTATTGGAACTTCAGCACCGCGCATTATATAGGAAAGCGCCCGTAAAATCTCCAAATCATTACAATCATTTACCTGCAACATTATTGCAATGGTGAATTTACTTGTGGCAGAACCTCATACATCATCCACGAGGTGGTCCACATGCTTACCATGTTCGATGGGATTGAGGTCAGCTGGTCTCGATGGCCACTCCATGACGTCAATATCCGCATTTTGCAGGACATTTACTGTCATTTAACCATCTGTATGTGACGTAGACGTTCATTAAGGTTTACTTTGTCAGAATCGGCACAACATAAGGACGTCGGGCACGAAGATGGTCAAGCCAGATGTAAGCTGCCTCTTAGACAGTACGTTACTGGTTGACGTTGCGGTTGTAAATTGATTACCCAAATGACGTAGCCGAATTTGATTGTCCTCGGCATTTGACGTCACCTGTGGCGATCTTCACCTCGGGCCCGTAACGGCGTTTGTTGCACACGTGCACTACTGCATCTCATGACATATCCAACAGCCACGACAGGCCAGCCTGGAGCATGTCAATTGCATGTTCACCTTCAACATTTGTAAGGCGTGGCATGAATATTGTTATTCTCTCAAGGAATCTTAACGTGTTTTATTTAATCACCACCACATTCTGCACAGGTGTTGGCGGTTAGGCAGATGCCATAGGTTCGTTAATCCGAACCCCCAGCTTTCAGGACATTTCCGGTTTGGGATGTCAGTACTACGTCAAAGGGGCATTATAACTTACTATAGATTTTGCTTGGGGCGGTACCTTCCTGATTAACAACGTCACACACACACACGCACGCACGCACGCACGCGCGCGCACGCACATACATAAACAAACAAGACAATTGAAAAAAAGACATATTTATTAACACGATCAGGGTATATATGGCACAATTTTCTTAAAACTATATTACCGAGATACTAATACGATGTGTCGAACGTACGGTAGTGTCGAAGTAAACACTTGTGCCTGTTTACCCCACTTTGGGTTGAACCTCGGATAACTCCAAGACCTTACGTAGCTCCCTTCAACTTCGACACACATCGGTGGTTGACAGCAGTTAGGTTGTGTAAGTGCACTTGGTCACCGGTGACTTCCTGTTATGTTTAATATTCAGTATCAAAGGGAGTGAGTGAGTATGGTTTTACGCCGCTTTTAGCAATAGTCCAGCAATATCACGGCGGGGGACACCAGAAATGGGCTTCACACATTGTACAAATGTGGGGAATTGAACCCGGGTCTTTAGCGTGACGAGCGAACGCTTTAACCATTAGGCTACCCCACCACCCCGTATCGAAGAGAGTTGGGATGGGAATGAGGTAGGGGTGGCGATGAGGGTGTGTATTTCTTGGTATAAAGATATCAAACATTGCATTCGTGTATATATACCAATTCACAATAAAGTAACAATCAATATACATATATTTATATGTTTACAACAATGTACAGGCGAGTAGAAAATATATATATCTTCTAGTGTCGTATTTTACGATTAGGCATATTAAGAACATAATATAACATTTCTATAAGTCGCTTAAGGCACTCCGCTTGTCTCGAAGGACGGGTTGTTCGAAAACTATTTTTAAAACTTCGAGTCGAGGTTTCACAGTACAATAAGCAGTTTGTGCGAGCATACATGTCTTCCTGGGTGACCCACGTCTTCACACAGACACCAACAGACCAACCATGGCAAACGCAAAGGCAGACGCCACGCAAATGTGAGCACACAAGACGATGAGCATCTTCGTAGCATGCTGAAACAGACATTCTCATTATTAGGGAGGCAGGGAGTTACGTATTACGCCGCTTTTAACAATATTCCAGCAATATCACGGCGGGGGACACCAGAAATGGGCTTCACACATTGCAACCATGTGGGGAATCGAATCCGGGCCTTCGACGTGACGAGTGAACGCTTGAACCTCTAGGCTACCCCCAACGCCCCTTATTATTTAGGACTGGTGTGCGTGCGTAGTATGTATGTGTGTGTGTGTGTGTGTGTGTGTGTGTGTGTGTGTGTGTGTGTGTGTGTGTGTGTGTGTGTGTGTGTGTGTGTGTGTGTGTGTGTGTGTGTGTGTGTGTGTGTGTGTGTGTGTGTGTATGTATGTATGTATCTTTAGTAATGATAACCTACAAATTATTCCTATAAAATGTTCAGTATTTTGTCATTTATTTTCATGCCTCTTTAACTAACAGAACACTTATTATCAACCAAAACATTTTGTTATCATTTTCCTCCTTTTGAGATCTTCCTCTGTAGATGATCAGGAAAACTACAAACACACAAGACCCGTGAAGATCCGGGTTAGAATTGATCTAACGGGATCGGGTGGTCAGACTCGCTGACTTGGTTGACGCATGTCATCGTATCCCATTTGCGTAGAACGATACAAGTGGTTTATCATGATCACAGGATTGTATGGTCCAGATTCGATTATTTACAGACTGCACCCATATATAGCTGGAATAAAGTGGGGCGTTAAACAAACAAACAAACAAAGCACACACACACACACACACAGTCACACACACACACGTAATATAAGGTAATATCGATGGTCATAGCTCACCTGTGGCTTTGATGGAGCCTCCTGAGCTATCGTAAGGCCCATGTTGTTCACCCGCTCCTTTTCTGTGAAAGAAACGTTCAACATATGAACAAGGCACAGGGGCTCACCATGTGCTACACTTGTTGAATGAAAAGTGTTTGGTAAACTATATATAAGCTGGGAAAATCGCATCATCTACGTTGAAACTTACTTTCCCATTATTATTTTCAGGGACCACTTGCACAAAGCGGTGTTAGCGGTACGACTGTCTTAAGCCTACCTTACAGCTGGTAATTTGTATATTCTTAGCGTTAAAATAGCTTTGTGTAAGCGGATCCTGGAGAGGTTGCCGTGTGACGAACAAAATTGTAGCTATAGAATATAAAGAATGAGTTAGAATTGTGAAATATTAGTTGCTTTGACTGTCAAGGTATCAGATATGTGGCAATTTGGTTTCAAACGCCGATGAAGGATGGTTCACAGCATGCCTGCTGAGCTTCACAGGTAAACAAATACATGTACTCTGAGAACAGGTGAACAGTTTGCAACCGATCAGTAAAACAACGGCGACCGGCGATTCATATCGACGAAAATCAGATACAGATGCGTAAATACAGAGACCAAAACAGTCCCCAAAGCTTTACATCTACAGGTAAAAAGGTGCAGCGCATAAAAAAGCCTGGTTCCCAGCGTATGTTGCGCCTGCGCTAACGCTCCGACACTTGGCGTTAGCGCAGGCGCAACAGACCCCGGGAACCAGGCTGACCATAAAATTCCTGAGTGCAGAGGTAGACATCAAACAAAACTGAGTTATCAGTATAATAAATTTTAATTAGTAATAATAAGTATTATAAACAATAAAAACGTTTATTTTATTCCACTCAATCTTTGACTCTTCGTGAAGTATGTATTGAGGGAAATGACATGGCCACACTTACCCTTGTTTTCTGACATGCACCTGATGATCTCCAGACTTGCCTCGACAAGCACCTGCCACACGAGGAAACCTACGAGGATGAAGCGCATGTAGTCGGGGGCGTTGGCCTTGGTCATCGTCATACCCAAAAATATAGTCACCGCTGAAACAAAAAACAGGAAAGTCTTGACGCTCTGACGCATTCGACACCACTCACACCTGTATGCTGTGATGGCGTTCGGTCTGTACAGGAATGACAATATTAGTCGTGAGGGGATTGAAATACTGATACCCGTGAAGGTCCGGGTTAGAATGAACCTTCAGCAACCCATGCTTGTCGTAAGAGGCGATTAACGGGATCGGATAGTCAGGCTCGCTGACTTGATTGACACATGTCATCGGTTCCCATTTGCGTAGATCGATGCTCATTTGATTGATCACTGGATTGTCTGGCCCAGACACGATTATTTACAGACGGCCGCCATATAGCTGGAATATTGCTGAGTGCGGCGTTAAACAACAAACAAACAATCTAATATTGTTATCAAATATGGTTTTAACTTTAACCGCACATATGTTTCCATGGCGATCTTTGGTAATTATAGGACAAAACGGACAAACGGATTCTCCTTTCCATGCTGCTTTCTCTGTGAACGGGTTGTTTTGTTAAATTGGACACTGTTTCACTTTCAGACATCTGGTAATTTATAGTCACAGTAAAATGATTACGTAAATCTTGAACAGTTAGATACATATAAATGAACTGTTGCTCGAAAAAAATTGCCGCTGGAGCGTTTCTTTAGCTTAAACCATCAACTTCGGGGGGTGGGGGTGTGATCGGTCTCAGTTATTGACCTAAACAAATTAAATACGGGTGGAAAAGCCAAACTGTTTGTGGAAAGTATATAAGTGGATTCATAAACACACACGCACGCACGCACGCTCGCACACGCACACATACATTTAGACAAGCATGGGCTTCCGGGACATATTCTGCCCCTAGAAACCCCCGATAGTCCAGATTTATTGGTGGTTTCACTGGTTTGTTAAACCCTTATCATATGGCTACTGTAAGTAGTTGTACACACCTGCAAGAATGAAAGCACCTTTACCGACCAGGTAATGAGCCCAGTTGAATATCACTCTTCTTTCTGATCTTGGTCCGGGTCTGAGTAAGGCCATAAGCGGCTGAAAATACACAATAACATTTTTTTCTGATTGCGCTTCGATCTACTGAATCACTTACAGCTTATAGGATTCAAAAGGAAGCATGACAAAGTGTTACGCCAATCACAACATGCAGAAGACGATTCGTGCAAATTACTGTCTTTGACGTAGAAGTGAGTGAGTTTAGATTTACGCCGCACTCAGCAATATTCCAGCTATATGGCGGCGGTCTGTTTATAATCGGATTTGGACCAGACAATCCAGTGATCAACAGCATGAACATCAATCTACGCAACTGGGATACGATGGCATGTGTCAACCAAGTTAGCGAGCCTGACCACTTGATCCCGCTAGTCGCCTCTTACGACAAGCATGGGTTACTGAAGATCAATTCTAACCCGGATCTTCAAGGGTGCTTCAACTGACGTAGGAGGTACAATCTTTATAGTTATTTACAACCTTAGCATGCTAAATTGTGAGGAAGTTGGTCACCATGTTTGAATCAACGGTGGTCCGGGTAGTTTGCCATGTTAAACAATGTAATATACTTACATTTAGCACGACCAGAACTGTGACAATTATGCCCAGTATAGGATGCGCTTTTTGGGAGGTTTCCTCAGCCTGTGAAGGAAGGGGGTAAACTTTATCGAACGATTTGTTTTATTATCACTTCGTTTAGAGATTTAACATATAAGGACAAATAACCACCTTTTCTTCCCAAATTGTGCTTATAGCAAACCATTAAAAAGTAGATCCATATAGGGTGAAATTTTGTTTCTTTCCGACCCCACACCTTCACAGAAATCTCTGAGGCAAGGAGTAATATTTCAATTACACGTGATGCTGCGTAACATATCATCATCACCATCATCGTCGTCACCATCATCATCATCATCATCATCATCATAATTCCTAGGTCAAAGAAGCAATTGTACTAATGACAGTATTTAACTGTGTATGGGATAATCGAAATATGACATGGTCATCATCATCATCATAATTCCTTAATTCCTAGGTCAAAGAAGCAATTGTACCAATGACAGTATTTAACTGTGTATGGGATAAACGAAATATGACATGGTCATCATCATCATCATAATTCCTTGGTCAAAGAAGCTATTGTACCAATGACAGTATTTAACTGTGTATGGGATAATCGAAATATGACATGGTCATCATCATCATCATCATAATTCCTTGGTCAAAGAAGCTATTGTACCAATGACAGTATTTAACTGTGTATGGGATAAACGAAATATGCCATGGTAGAAGCATTGTTACCTCGGTATAACCTTCAACCTCCACAAAGATCAGAACAAAAGCGATGATAGTTACGAGCAGGGTGCCGGACATACAAGCGCGGTGAACCTGTGAAAAAATGTTAAATATCATCATTATTATCATCATCATCATCAATCGGCGGTGGCGGCGGGGTAGTGGGGTAGCCAAGTGGTTAAAGCGTTCGCTCTTCACGTCGAAACCAGAGTTCGATTCCCCACATGGGTACCTAATCGCCAGTACCCGGATTGGACTCACCCCAGAGAATACTACAATCTTTGTTTGTTACATTTACTCATATGGGGAATAGAATCCGCTCGCCACGACGAAGACCCGGGTTCGATTCTCCACATGGGTACAATGTGTAAGGCCATTTCTGGTCTCCCCCGCTGTGATATTTCTGGAATAATGCTAAAAGTGGGTAAAACTAAACTCATTCACTGTAAGCATTAATGGTTGTAATGTCTGCACTCCAGAATAATAATGTGAATCGTGTTCTGCACACCTTCATTCTAATGGCTAGACCCGTCCATTTACATAATCGAATCCTATCAAAATATCCTTCACAATGGCAACGTAAATACAATACTGAACAGATGTATTCACTATGCTAACAATACCTGCACGTTTCAGCTTTAGCGTATCGAATCACGATAGCAACCTTGGGACAACCCGGATCGTAACACTGGGCTGTGCGGTGCATACTGCAATTGTACCAAGTCGTCTTCTTGATAACGCGCGCGCGCATACAATACCCTTTATTATTGGTTACACAGTCATAGACACTAATGGAAATTGCAAACCAGAAAATTTTATATCCTTGACACCATTGAGCTCACTCTGTATTTCATAATTACATATTCGTTATAACCTAAAAGCATTTGGAATTCAGCCGAAATAATAAAATCTGGTATAATCTTCCTTTTAGAGAAACGTTTATTTCCTTGACACGATTGACTTCACTCTGTATTTCATACTAACATATTCATTATAAACTAAAAGCATTTGGAATTCACTCTGAATTAATAACCTGATATTATCTTTCTTCAGATAAAATATGTTCATTGGCATAAGTGACCGAAAATATCTGTCTCTAACCAAACTCCCAAATTGCATTCATATATTTTCACGTAGATAGTATCCATATTTGCTTAAAAACAGAAGATGAAATGTCCAAAGCGGAAAGACGTTGCACCTGGTTCTGAAACAGAATTCTCGTGACAGTTACCTGAAACCATATGTTGGCTCCGCCGACGGTTTTGTCCGGCCACATGAGCTTATAGTACCTCGCAATGATCATCCCCACACTGGACAGAAGTAGCCAGGCAACAGCCATCAAGCTCCCTGAAAATCAGAATATCACATCATGGAATATAATCGTTTTGGTGTCTCTGTCGCAAAGAGACTTATTGATCACAATCAGAACATCAGAACATTGAATGTAATCATTTTGGCCCTAAATCTACAATCTTGTATGAAACATGTAAACTTTATAGATTGCAAAAAAAAGTTTGAGATTTACATTATCGGAATATGAGGCTGAACTCACCATGAGCCTTGACGAGAACAAATTCAAGAGTTATCGCCCCATTGACCGAATTCGACTGAAGGTCAATCACAACAGAAGACACCGTCGGAAGGGCGCCATGTTTGCTTTTTGAAAAGCCTGAAATAAAACTTCTTGTGAATAAAATGTAACACACACACAAGACACCTGTTCAACGGATGAGGCCTATATCTCCTCGCACAGTGGTTAGAGTATTCGCACGACACGCAGAAGAGACTCGGGTTCGATTCCTAACGATAACAGTGTTTGATATCTATGCTTGGATTTACCTCGTTATATGGCTGGGATATTCTTTATAAGGCGTACAGCGTCGCTCTCTTTGCATGCACATGACAAATAGATCAAATGCAAATTGTATTAAGTACACACAGCGTTTATAGCTACATGACGTCATTATTGGCGGCTCCATGAAATACAGACAAAATGTCGAGTTATATACTACCTGCATTTATTATACACCCATGACGCGACTGTATATACAGTATACTACGGTTATAGCCAACACAAAGGGCGACTATTTCGTTATAACCATAGCTCATGCATTCGACTAAAATAAACAGCAAGTGACCGGGACCCTAGACAGTTCGATATATCCGTCAGTTCGTTATAAACGGAGTTTACTGTAACTGTATTGATATATTAGTTAAAAAAGTATTTATTACGTGTGACAAGATATATTCATTTAATGGAGGGTTAGTGAGTGCGTTCCACGCCTCCTTGACCAGGATATCCTCGATTGTAAGTTTGATGTTTTAGAAAAGCATGAACTTATGCAGGTCACAGGCGTTCACTGCAGGGGAAAACCTACGATCAAGGGTGTTGTACTGACAAACTTCGAAACTAGATCAGGCGTAAGGACACCACTACCATTCAGGTAATGCAATGCCTAAGGGAGGCAACTCTACATGGTGAATTGTGGCGCCTTCAGACCACTGGACCATCCATGTCAGAAAACACAGATAATCTATCTCGGGGACACCATACAAGCATAAAATCAGTGGGAATTCATTGTGTCCACTCAGTCTTCCAGATTCTGTGGCGTGGTTGCCATGGGAACGTGAATGTATATTTGGTGGAAAAGATGTAGAAGGGAAGAGATGGAGGGAAGGTGACCTACCAGCACTCGCCACACCTTGTGCTGCAAACAGGTTATAGTCCTGTGTAAGGTTGAAGGAATTAGGGTCTGGTGTACCCCCAGTCTCGCGGAGGAAGCTGCAGTCGAATACGCCGTTGTTGACGGAACCACTGACGTCGCTGATGCCAGCCTCGGGCTGAAATATGTACATCACAGTCACATAAAATCTGTGTTGGGTAGGTTGGGGGTTAGAGTGAGGTTTACAGTTGCGTTCATGATTATTTAACCTTTGTGTCCGTGTCCGTGTGCGCGTGCGTATGCGTTACTCCTAGGCAATCGTGTAACGTATTTTGGTACAACGCGACCGGTGACCGGGATTCAAACCACGGAAACGCTATGCAGACGCTCTATCCACCAGGGTCCAAGGTGGTCCCTGCGACCTTGATTTCATTTGTGGGCTCTGCGCTTTCTGAATTTTCATTTTCATAATATTTCCTGCAATCAGCATTAAAGGTCACATAAACCCTAGGGGGTACAAATACATAAATCACTAACTGGCATCGTTATAAATGAAACCCCGTCATTAAAACTACTCATTTCGACCTTTAATTGACTTAAATCGACCTTTTTGACAACAGTGCACAATTCTCACCCGCGAACGAAATTTCAACCAATCAGAGCGGCGCGCCTCTGTGACGTCATATGAGGAATAGCTTTGAGAGCCGATGCAGAATTCATCTACATTTTAGGGGGTAAATTATCGTGTTTACAGGCTTGTATAAACCTGAAATCGAGACAATTGTTGTGGAAAATGAAAGCTATATGTTCTCACAATCTACTGTCATTTAATTTTGTCTCCTGCTTTGCCCTGGTTTCCGAGTTACAACTTGTTTTCATAGACGATTCTGTCAAAATCGATTGGTGTCGTTAGGCCCTATTTGTATAATGACTGATCCAAATTGATCCCATTTCTGTGTTGTTTTACCTCGATATTTAATCATGTCATGTAAAATCTGTTTGTATTCTCAAAACAGTGTCGGCCCATAAGTTTTCACATGCAATACAGCAATTAATACTCCCTCGTTGTAACCCGTGTTAGGTGGTATAAACCTACACATGTTATTTGTCATCATTCACTTGATGGTCAGTTAATGAATTTATAACAGGTATAATTAGTGGTAACACCACTTAGATTACCCGACAAAGGTTCCCATTTGGCATTTCTTGTGTCTGGAGTAAATATTCAACATTATAAACATCGATCAAAGGATTAACCGATAACACGCTGATTGATTAATTACTTTTATCTTACACAGCGGAATTGTCAAAAAGGTAGTGTTTATGTATGTAGATTTACTAATCTATACTGAATACACTCTGTCGTGTCGGTGTCTGCGTAAAAACAACGTCCTTCTTTCAAAGGATTAACCGGCAATACATTGATTGATTGCCCATTATTGGCTAACTAAATTACTGTTTTTAAAGAAAGGCGGACATTATGCAATAAGTTGCCAGATGTGCTATCTTGGGTGACCAATGAGACTATACACCAATACCTGAAAAGATTTATCACTTTTTCGTATATTAAACTGTTAAAAGACACATAATTTGGAACAGTTTTGTGGATATTGATGGATAAATTCCTCGAACAAGGTAATGGCCTGATATTGTTCCTATAACTTTAATCTGTTTTAATTTTAATATTTGCATTTTGTTTTTATTCATTTGTCGTAGCATTCAACAGAATCATTGTTTTCTCCGTGAAGTGTAATGAGACAGACAACATGCACTAGGGTGTGTGTGCGAATTATGATTCACATTGGCAAACTATAAAATGTCTAGATATTACAGTTCTGTTATAAATTCACTATAAGTATCAGCAGATCGTCTGCTTTTTTTATTTAGTTTCAAAATGCATACAAGTTTGATAATAAACTAATGAGGATTATAAGACCAAATATAAAGACGCACATTGACTAGTATCTACATACTGGTGAGTGGACATTAACCATTGGAATGTAGCAAGAAATTTATCGCGCAGTATTGTCACTTCGACCCCCACCTCGCTTCCGTGGAAGAAATCGTTATGTTATAAGTTGTGTCATGCAAAATCCGTTTGGTTATGATTCCAATACATATTTAACAACGAGTAGAAAGTAGTCTTGATTTTCTAACTTCATGTAAACAAACTATAATCTCCTTAATTCTAACAGATTTTTTTATTTTTAAAAATGGCGGCGCGCCCTGTCGGGAACATCCGCCAGTCTGAGGATAAATGCTATTTAGGTTTGTTTTTCACCGAGTTACAAAATCAAAACTACTTTCTACTGGTAGTAAAATATGTATTTTATTGATGGCCAATAGGATTTTGCATGACATAGCGTATAACATGACAATTTCTCTCCTGGCAGCGAGGTGGGTGTCAATATAATACTACTTACAGTATTATTGTTACTTCGACCACAACCTCACTTCCGAGGAAGAAATCGTTATGTTACAAGTTGTGTCATAGAAAATCTTTATGGTCATCAATCATATGCATATTTTACTACAACTAGTAAGTAGTTTTGATTCTTTAACTTCCGTGAAGCGATCTGAACACAAGTAGGATATCTTTTCAGGCTTCCACAACGCTCGCTTCGCACTCACAAACATAACCCATTTCGCACGAACTGCGGGGTCCTGTGGAAATCTGTGCATGGGGACACCATCGCCCGACCCCCTAGGAGCAATTGACGACAAAGCAACGATTCGGCATGTCGTCGTTGATGTCGAGAAATCATCAAAATGATGAGCGTGCTACACATTTTCTATACAACTAACTGAAAATCGTTCCTCATATGACGTCACTGCAGTGCTCTGGCGACAGAGTTACGTAACCTGTCTGTGGTTTCGTTGGCGGGCGAGAGGGAAGCAGGCGACTTTTTGGCCACTTTTAATCGCTCGGTATTAATTAACCACAAGTTTTTAAAGAATAAATTTGGTGTTCCGCATAAGACTAACCACAAATCTTTCATATGTAATGGTTAAAAGAGTAACAAAAAACAAAGTTTAGTGGTTCTTTAAGACAATTGTTTTTACCGAATATCATAAAACATGATGTATTACAATCATTTTAAAAAACTGGTTTTGGAAAATTCTTTCCCAATTTTGTTTATGAATAGATACTGACATTGGTTAGTCTTGAATTGGAGTAGCCGGCGTTGAAAGATTGGAACGCCTTGACAACTCCGCCAAAGACGACACACTCGGCGACACTGTCATCCCCCTACAAGAAAACAATTCTTTAAGTGTATTGAAATTTTTGTACCGTGAGGAACCATGTGTTTGGATGTGTGGCTGAAGCCGGACAAATGCTCGTTAAAAAAAACTATTCTGGTTAATCATGTGTGCACATAAATCAGTGACGTCACGATCAGGGGTGCACATAATAATGATTCAAACGTTTTCTCCTGATATATATATAACAAAAGATAAAATATAAAATATAAAATCTGCTAAAGCGATTTAACAGTTTTATAATTGATAACCATCACTCAGTACAAGTACCATAGACATGTCATTGGAGAATCCAAGGGAAAAGTACGAGTTCCCGGATGAGAGGGACTTGAACCGGAACCTGAGGTTGCTCCCCTCTGTAGCCCACGTGACCGTGAATGTGCAACCAGTGTCGCAGTTGTCGAAGCATCCTTTTGTTTTTCCACACTCGGGGTCACGTGAAATGCCCTAAAAGCAAAAAGAGAGAGTGAGTATTATTTTACGCCGCTTTCAGACATGTTCCAGCATACATCAAGGCGAGGGACACACGACATGGGCGTCACTAATTGCGTCCATGTTGGGAATCTAACTCGGGTTGACAAGAGCAAAAAACAATGAGGATATGACTGAAGATAACATTTTGATTTACACCTTACCGATATTTATTAAAAATGGTTGTGTGCTTTCTTAAATCGTGACTTAGGCACCAATAATTACAAAGTCACGGTTATTTATTCCATATTCTGTAAATACTTGAGTGAGTGGGTATGGTCTTACGCTGATTTTAGCAATATTCCAACAATATCACGGCGGGGAGCACCGGAAATGGGCTCTACACATTGTACCCATGTAGGGAATAGAACCGGGTCATCAACTTGAACCACTGGGCTACCCAACCACACTCTGTAAATACCTTACATAATTTATAATACCGCAGGTATATTTTACGAAATTCTTCGAGGCCAAGAAATCGGAATACTAGGCCTACTTCAGGCCAGTGAAAGGTATAGTCACGATTGCATTTTGCATGCAAAACACATTGTGAAAATATAACGTACGAAACGGATACTTTCGACCGAAAAAGCTAGTACTTAGCACTTTACTCCATATTTGACAAAAAGCAGTTAAAATAAACATATTCTGCGATATACACACAGCGGAAGGCGCCGAAGGGGTCGTCGCTGAAATCGACTCCGTGGTCGCTCCTGTCGTTGATGTGCAAGGCGCTATTGTCGCCGTCATCAGTGACGCTTCGGAGACGCTGAGCCCAACTGCCGTGGAATCAGTCAGAACGGCCGAGGTCACCCCGACCCAGTAGACCACCTTAGTCTTCACAAACGTCGTCCTGTAAAGAAATGAATGAGAGGTATAAAATGACCAAGAACATCTCTCTACATGCTGCAACAAACCGTCGTGTTGAGAATCGAACCCGGGTCTTCGGCGTGACGAGCGAACACTCTAACTACTAGGCTACCCCACCGCCCTGGAATAGAGCTAAACGTACGCTACTTACGTCTCGACGTGCATGACATGGGGTGGGGTGTTTTTTTTGTATACGTGCGTGCGTGTTGCTTTCACTAGTGCTAGCCCAATTAAATATACTGGACAAAAAAAGTTAGGGATATTAGTATTTTTATAATTGATATTTTATCAGTGTGTCAATGAATAAATAGATCATTATTCATAATTTCAAAATTTACATATATCCCTAACTATTTTTGTCCAGTATATACGTATACCCCACTCAGACATAGTATACTAGTCCTTGCTTCATCCCCTTAACGCCGAGCACCAGACAAGGTAACTACAAGTACCATCTTTTAAAGTCTTTTTGCTGGACGCGGCCGGGGGATCGAACCATGATCCTTACACACTCCAGGCAGACGCTCTATCCAATAGACCACGGAGGCGGTTTATATGAGGACCAGGGAGTGGCTCAGCGGTGGGGTAGCCTTATGGTTAAAGCGTTCGCTTGTCAAGTCGAAGGCCCGGGTTCGATTCCCCACATGGTTGCAAGGTGCGAAGCCCATTTCTGGTGTCCCCAGCCGTGATATTACTGGAATATAGCTAAAGGCGGCGTAAAACCCAACTCACTCGCTGTAATTATCACACAGCGTCGATCGATACTTATGTTTTGTGTAACTTGTTTACCCGATCTATTATTTAAACCCGCTGTTTAAAGATGGCGCTGAACAGCAATCTCTCACTCACTCATTCACTCTCACCTGAAGATTATGTGCCCTGTGGCAGGAGTAGGGGCCGTCCATTGCAAAGTCAAACTGGATTTGAGGTTGCTGTTGGTGTGTGTCAACCCACGCTGTGTCTGTAAGATAGAAGATCTTTCTCATTCTAATAAAGCATCATTCTCTTCCCACAGAGGTTACTTGTCATTTCTTCCTACCAACCTCTGTTCAAATACGGTCATATTTCCCGGTTCTCGTAAAATCCCCTAGCGGCAAAACATCGCAACACGAATTATCTCCATTCTTTCTGTCCAATCAGAACACGTGTTACATCAACTTGACTAATACAAGCAAATGTTGGGTCACAAATATCCCTCCTCTGCCAGGAACTTGTGTTGATGTGACACACAAGACATTTAATGGCTAGCTTGTCCGTTGTAAACGAGGGCGATGGAGACGCCGTTGATCCGCCATTTACATGACTGAGTTCTGTCTATAAGAAACGTTTGCGCATCGCGCAGGGAAAGAGGTTCTAGATTTCCCGAAGCATACGGAAATAACCGAGGCCTTGCGAATGATCACTTTTGAAACAACGTCGCTGATTGCACAACTAAATCTGATTGCAACCAATCACGAATCCTGAACACTCGCACCATGAAAGGGCCGCATTAGAACAGAGGTTCGTAGGAAGATATGACAAGTAACCTCTGTGGGAAGAGAATGATATAGCATACATTCATTCCGTTTTGTTGCTCATCTGGCTGACAAAGTCACCAGTTATTTATACAATGTAAACCTGGGCCCAGACAAAGCCTGCGCAGTGGTCCAGTGAATCCAAGTTGGCGTGCTCCATACTAAGATAGCTGTATAGGTGCTGTCATTCTTTTGAGAAAGCTTAGTTACAGAAATAACCGTGACAATATGTATCAATCTTTTACTTTTATCACGATTCATGTCGATTTTTAAAGGCATTTAGAAGTCGGACGAACATGAATACATGTCGCGTTCTATGTTTAACAACTTCTTTTTTGTCCAAGATATTTTTATGGATTAAACTTCTTTTTAATTTCTCTCACGACGTTTCGAGACCATTCCAGGTCCCTTCATCAGGTGAACTCAGTTTAATCCATAAAAATATCTTGGACATCAATGTACAACTTCTAAATGCCACTGAAAGACAACTTCTTTTTTATTTACGATTCATGTCCTTGAATTTACCAAAACAGCGTTATTAAAACCCCAGGGAGATCCCTTAAAATCGCTATATGTGTTCACTGGAAAAGTCATCACATTTACTTTGAGTGTGCACGTGCATGACCTTTCAGCAGCTGTCTGTTTCCTAGTCTTTCATTCACCTGATGAAGGAGTAAGAATATACTCCCTCAAAACAAAGAAGTTGACATCCATAAATCCTCGCCTATATGGGTACATCACTTCTAAATGCCGTTCAAAAACAGAAACTAAGACTTCGAACTACGAAGACACGAGTGCTTGCAGTAAGAGCGAGGGGAGCGGGAATTATCTTCTCCATTCGGAACTTCACGTTCGCGTTCTTATTCGAGGTACAGAAGTCAGTTATGCTGCTCCGAATAAGAATGTTAAGGCATCTTAGGTTTAAGTATTTGGGGTATTGTTCCTTGGGTTAATTTCCGACAAAAGTGAAAAAAACATAATCAGGAGTTTGAGGAAACAGAAAATTCGGAATCAAGATAAACAGTTCTTCCGTAACTTACAGCATCGCCGTTGTTGCATCGTTGCTGGGAAGTTGAAGCGTCGACGGAGGTGAATTCTCCTATCAGCTCATTGTTGTCTACTGTGGGATCTGCCCGTCGTGCTTGAATCAGGAACCCTTTGAACTGCTCCCCGCATCGCCCCTCCAGTGTCACTGTGTGGAGATTTCAGTGTTAACGGCCATGTTTCATGTTTAACCATGATGGTATCCGTATACTATAGGGCGCTTGGGTAGCCTAGTGGGTAAAGCGTTCGCTGGTCACGCCCAAGACCCAGTTTTGATTCTCCATGTGTACAACGTGAGAAGCCAATTTCTGGTGTCCTTGGTATTGCTGGAATAGTCCTAAAAGCGGTGTAGAACAATACACGCCCCATGTACCTTATAATCCTATATACTCTCCGAAACCAAGAATTAGTTTCATCCCGATTTACCCTCGTGGCCCTTTTACCCGACTGCCCATAGACCCTGTGGATATTCTAGATGGTCTCTCAACTATACTTTCTGACTGCCCATAGACCCTGTGGATATTCCAGATGGTCTCTCAACTATACTTTCTGACTATCCATAGACACTGTGGATATTCTAGATGGTCTCTCAACTATACTTTCTGACTATCCATAGACCCGGTGGATATTCCAGATGGTCTCTCAACTATACTTTCTGACTATCCATAGACCCGGTGGATATTCCAGATGGTCTCTCAACTATACTTTCTGACTGCCCATAGACACTGTGGATATTCCAGATGGTCTCTCAACTATACTTTCTGATTATCCATAGAACCTGTGGATATTCCAGATGGTCTCTCAACTATACTTTCTGACTATCCATAGACACTGTGGATATTCCAGATGGTCTCTCAACTATACTTTCTGATTATCCATAGACCCTGTGGATATTCTAGATGGTCTCTCAGCTATACCTTCTGACTATCCATAGACCCTGTGGATATTCCAGATGGTCTCTCAGCTATACTTTCTGACTGCTCATACACAGTACACTTGGATCCAACTTACCCTGGATTGTCTCCCCTGCTGTGTATGTAGTTTTGGACGTCAGTACCACGAAAGGAGAGTCCGTGGTCTGTGCGGTAGTGGTATGGCTGGGTTCTAAGCTCGCACAAGAGCTAGTTCCAGCGCCGTTGCTGTATGCACGTGCTTCACGTGCAAACACCAGCACTAACAAGACGATGCAGCAGGGGCGCGGTGAAAGCCTTATGGTTCTCATCTCTGAAATAGACAAATAGACAGACATCCGACATATGAGTAAAAGAACAAATCTTTATTGATTAATCTTAAAAGGGTAAACTCGTCAATACATGACGAGAGGAGAGAAGGCATGATACGTCAAGATGGAAACGCAAGTTTATGCACAAATTGCTGAAAAGAATTACTCATTAATAAAATGGATCCATCGTCGCAACTAAACCTGCCTACATTCCACACGCCCCTACAAACGAAACCAGGAGTGAGTGAGTGAGTTTAGTTTTACGCCGCTTTTAGCAATATTCCAGCAATATCACGGCAGGGGACACCAGAAATGGGCTTCACACATTGTACCCATGTGGGGAATCGAACCCGGGTCTTCGGCGTGAAGAGAGAGCGCTTTAACCACTAGGTTGCGGCTTGACAGATTATAGTTTTATTATGTAGTTTACAGACATCTATATTCTGCTGTCCTAATATACGCTGAAGAGATTAAGAGATATGCATTCGTTTAGGTGTATCTTTAATATAACAACGATGAATATTTTTTTTTTATTCTTGTTTTATTACTAAATCTGGGACAGATAATCCTGTGATTATGGATATGCACTTTTGGGATCTGAGACGACCATCCGATCTCATCAGCAGCGTAGGCTGCTGAAGACCAATTCTTACCCCGAACTTGACAGAAAGGTCTGTACTGAGAGGTCACTGAGTACAAGCAACCCCAGGTTTGAGAGGTCACTGAGTACAAGCAACCCCAGGTTTGAGAGGTGTGAGAGGTCACTGAGTACAAGCAACCCCAGGTTTGAGAGGTCACTGAGTACAAGCAACCCCAGGTTTGAGAGGTCACTGAGTACAAGCAACCCCAGGTTTGAGAGGTCACTGAGTATAAGCAACCCCAGGTTTGAGAGGTCACTGAGTACAAGCAGCCCCAGGTTTGAGAGCAACCCCAGGTTTGAGAGGTCACTGAGTACAAGCAGCAACCCCAGGTTTGAGAGGTCACTGAGTACAAGCAACCCCAGGTTTGAGAGGTCACTGAGTACAAGGTTTGAGAGGTCACTGAGTACAAGCAACCCAGGTTTGAGAGGTCACTGAGGTACAAGCAACCCCAGGTTTGAGAGGTCACTGAGTACAAGCAACCCCAGGTTTGAGAGGTCACTGAGTACAAGCAACCCCAGGTTTGAGAGGTCACTGAGTACAAGCAACCCCAGGTTTGAGAGGTCACTGAGTACAAGCAACCCCAGGTTTGAGAGGTCACTGAGTACAAACAACCCCAGGTTTGAGAGGTCACTGAGTACAAGCAACCCCAGGTTTGAGAGGTCACTGAGTACAAGCAACCCCAGGTTTGAGAGGTCACTGAGTATAAGCAACCCAAAATTACACAAAACCAATATTTTCCAATTGACTTCTGTAGAAACGTTTTGATTTGTTTCTAATTAACTAAGCCTTCAACAGCTATTGCATGTACATGTCTGCATAGTCTAGTCTTAAAGTAAAAATTAAAAAAATTTAAAAAATTAAAAATGACTAACTCAACCAGTTCCTAATACAGGAAGCTAAACAGACTAGCCCCAGTTTCGTACAAAATGACACCCGCTTGTATGTATCGGTGGTCATATTCAGAATAAGTCATCATAAGTTGAAATGTCAGAACTAAATATTTGAAAATATAGTAACTTTTAATTAGGTGGATGTATGGATGTATATTTTTTTTAAAAAATTAAAAATCTTGTAACACAATCTTGTAAAATAACATCCAATCACAGCTGTCAAATGATTCAGTTTGCTCCCATGGTCCTACAAAAAGTGTTTAAAATCGCCATGCGAAAAACTGTTGCAATCACGTCAAGTTGTATGCCTGGGTTCAGCATCACATCGAGATTCCCTCCAACATTAAGCTGAATAAGTGATGAAACGGGAATTAAACCCATATCACTCATTCACTCACCTGCAGGGAGATGAGACTTACCGTTTGACTTTACCCGTGAAGGTCCGGGTTAGAATTGATCTTCAGCAACCCATGCTTGTCGTAAGAGGCAACTAACGGGATCGGGTAGTCAGGCTCGCTGACGCGGGTGACACGTGTTTGACACATTGGTTGGAATATTGCTAAGTTCGGCGTTAAACAACAAACCAACAAACAAACCGTGTGATTTGTTCGGTAACCACCACGGGTGAATATCATCAAACTATTACGAGGCGAGGCTGACCTCTCCGGTACAGTTCAAAACGATTCCGCCAGTACAACCCGATCACCAACAATAGACAATATTTATGCTATGTCATTCTTCGGTACCTCGGTAAAGCTAAATATAAAGCGGCGCACCATATCAGGGTTTCAAGTGCACTGGTTCTTGGTTGCTTGTGCACTGCATGAACGCATGTGGAATAAATGTGAGAATTCGGTTCCAGTAAAGGTCACAGCTGGTAAGTTTACTACCGTAAGTGCAGGGTCGGTTGGGTAGCCTATAGTGGTTAAAGCGTTCGTTCGTCACGCCGAAGACCCGGGATCAATTCCCCACATGGGTACAATGCGTATAGCCCGTTTCTGGTGTCCCTCGCCGTGATATTGCTGGAATATTGCTAAAAGCGGCGTAAAACACAACTCACCCAAACTGAGACCTAATTACTGTTTAAAGACAGCATAAACTCCAGTTCAGTTTGAATCGGGTTATTAAATAAGACTTGAACACATCTCCAAGCTCAGGTTTATTAATCCAAATTTGTCTCATACAGACGTGATTCCGTTTTCCAGTATACACACAAGTTTGCTGCATGTAAAAGCGGCGTAAAACTAAACTCACTCACTCACTTAGTGTAACGGGTGCGTTTTTTCATGACCCATGCTGTTACGGAAACATACAACCTGGCATTTCGAATTCGAATTTAAACGAAAGTACAGGATATGAATCTTACACATCGTTTAAAAGTCTTCTCGAAATGTCTTTTCGTAATATCGTCGGGAAAGTTACGATAGATTACATTTAGACTGGGTTTGTCAGAATTAATTATCAAAGAAGGAAGAAAAATAGGGATCGATGAAAATGAAAGGATTTGAAATGAAATGTAAAAATGTATACAGAATAAAATCCACTTTATCGTTATATGCCCTACTCTTAGTAACCTGAGAATTCTGTATATACAAGAAAAGTACTTAAATAAACCACCAGAAATTGCATTGTCTTCTTTTATGAACTCTAGAAAGGATGCCGACATTTTACACCTATCATTGTATTTAAAGCAAATAACATTAAGACATAACGCATTGGACATATTGTAAATTTATATCCATGTTGATGTAATGCGACATGTAACATCCGATTGTGTAAGTTACTGTGTATTTTGGCCGGAGACCTAAAAAAATACAATAAACGTCTGTTACTTCTTCACGAGGAGAAGAAAAAGACAGAGTAGGAGAAGAACTGTCCTTATAATATATATGGGTTTTCGGACACTTGTTGTTTTCTCGCTAGTAACATGAATAACTATTAAGTTTCTTTAAAAAATAATCTTTATCTAAAATTAATACAAGCTATTATCCGAGAATTTACTATCTACGTGCAAGGAAAACACAACTGCACAAAAACGTATGATATAAAAAGCATACTCCTGCGAGATATTACAATTTTGTGTCACATGTTGTATAATAGAAGATAGGACAGGTAAAACGATTAAAGAAATATCTCAAATAAATACAAGCCATTATCCGAGAATGTACAATCTACCTGTGACGCAACATCTTATTATATATAGCGCAAGGAAAACACTACTGTCCAAAAACGTATGAGATAAACACTAATATACTCCTACGAGATATTATAATTTTTTTGGTCACATGTTGCATAATAGAAGATAGGGCAGGTAAAAACGATTAAAATACAATTTGTGGGTCAAAGGCCTACAAACCACTTCCTGAACAATGTAAAATCACCAGGTGTATGGTGTGTTTTTTTTCAAATAAGAATAATTATTGTAATGCATATTTCGGAGACAAATAAAAAGCATGTGTGCTGAAGCCATGCATGGAGTCGTGTATCCGTTTTATGTTAACAAAACTAAGTCTGACAAAACGTGATGCTTATAATTAGGAGATAAAAATACTGTGTTGGAAAATCAGAGGTATATCACGAAATTATAATAGCTCTAAATTTGATTTAAAACTGAATGCGTAGCTATTTAGAGCTTTTATAATTTCGTTATATACCTTTCATTTTCCAACACAGAATGTTTATCTCCATTCTACCATAACCGCGTTATTAAGATTTAAAAAATATACATGCTGTGTTGGATTATATACCTCTGAATGACTTTAATTAACCAATCACAATCCAGTATTTACTGAAGTCATGGTAGAATAAACATCAATAAATGTCAAATGACAGCTTTGATTCTATAAGAAATCGATTTATTGTTTTATTACGAACATGATGATATGGTGTACTGTCAACTTGTAGCTGGGTGAGTATTGTTTTACACCGCTGTTAGAAATATTCCAGCAATGACGCGGCAAGTGACACAAGAATATTGTAAAATTCCTCGGATCAAACAGTCAGTCTCTAGTAATGAACGGGCAGATATCACAAAATACCAAGACGTGAACGGTTACGTCCGTTGTGTATTGTCCCAAAAGTTGAGGATGAATTCCATGTTTGTTTACTGTGTCCATTTTATTCAGATTTGCGCTCCAGTGTTATTCCACAATGTTACTACATATTCCCAACTCCGAAATATTGTCATTATGTTAAAACTTAATGTCTGTAATAAACTTGGAAAATACGTATTTCTTGCTTTGGAAAAAAGTATTCCCTTTTTAAAAAAACAACTTGTTCGGCAACATCGTGCATAGATTGCATTGTCTTGCTTATACCATATACTGTAAATGTATTATTTAGTCATGTTTGTACTCAGCATTCCTGTCAAATATTCGTTATCATGCTGGGGCGGTGGGGTAGTCTAGTGGTTAAAGCGTTCGATCGTCATGCCGAAGACCCGGGTTCGATTCCCCACATGGGTAAAATGTGTGAAGCCCATTTCTGGTGTTCCCTGCCGTGATATTACTGGAATATTGCTAAAAGCGGTGTATAACCATACTTACTCTCTCCCGTTATCAATGTGTGTACCTGTATGATGGGCCGTTGCCTGTACGTGAATAAAAACATCAGCTGGTGACACAAGAAATGTGTTATACACATTGTACCCGAGTGGAAAATCGGACACGGCTCTTCGGTGTAGCGAGCGAACGCTGTAACCACTAGGCTACCTCGTGGCCCACCTGTAGGCCCACCTGTAGGCACCCCAGACAGGTGGATACATTGTCTACAATAGCTACATGTTGCACTATCGATCTGTGGCTTTCTCAGCATCAGTGAATGAAAACTGATCAAACAAACAAAAGGACCTTCTAACAAAAATAGACGTCATACTTACTTGCGGGTATTTCGTTCGCGGTGAAATCGATCAGCACTTATACTGCATCGTTCTCGTCATACATAGATACTATGTAAGTATTGCGCTCCTTGTCTAGGTTGAATTTTAAACCTTGAATATATAGTCCGCGCATGCATCGCATTAAAAAATCCGGACAACGTATCGTGACGTGATTCTTGCAAAGTTCACCATCCAAACCTTGCGATCAGCAAATCAATACTGTTGTCATGGTGACGTAAACAGCACATGGTACCGACTCGAACTGTTTGAAATCACCTGATAAAGTTCTGTTTCACAACATATGTTAAATATATTCAAAGATCACACAAATGCGGTCAACAACCGAAACATTTAAAGCCCTCTGAATGGAATATATACCTCGAACCCAGCGGTTTAGGTGCGTGTGTTCTTGGAAGGACGTCACGCCTGACCGAACGTGTAGAGAAGGCTAGGCAAATATCGACCAACATATTTAGCTGTGTCATGCAAAGACATTCATTAGCCTAATAATTAATACATATATGGCCAAAGCTTCCTTTCAGATACAACAAGAAATCAATGTCGATAAATGGTAACCAAGAATGAGTCATTTGAATGTTTTGGCTGTAAAGACAGAAAACTTCCGAATTTTGACCCGCCATTGTATATATTGTACACAGGTAGTAACGGGAATGGCCTAATATTTGGATTCATCTTCTATCAGAGAACCATAAGATAATGAGTCATTTCAGTCATACAGTGGTAATAAGAAATGAGTAATGAATATAAAGCACCAGTGCCGGAGAGTGAGTGAGTTTTGTTTTATGCCGCACTCAGCAATATTCTAGCTATATGGCGGCTGTATCTACGTAATTGGGATACGATGACATTTCAAGTCAACGAGCCTGACCACCAAATCTCGTCTTTTTTTTTAATTATCAAATTTTCAAGTTCCTTCCTTCCCAATATACATGACATAAAGTTTCACTATCAACATTACAAAAGCTACATACTGCATTGTCAACAAGTTTCATTTTCATAAGTTCTTTTTTTTTGTAGAAATAATTCTGTGCAAAAATTTAAATTTAAAATCTAAAAGTTTTACATCTTTCAAATTCTTTCTGCAAATATTAAAAACCATACGCCAATCAAAATCAATATCATAAAATACGTTTTCTCATTTTAGGCAAATATGAGGTTTAATATTGTCAGATAAGAGTTTATCATAAAATAATCTTGAACCTTTTTTCAAATCCATAAAATCTTTATGAAGAAAGTTATTACCCAGATTATTGTTATGTATATTTCTGTATTGTTTATAGTCAATTTCCATGATTCAGGTATGATATAGAAAATATATCGAAGATCCATATATATACCTCTAATACCAAATTTGAGCTTCAGATCTTCAAGAGGCATAAAACCATCTTCATTACAAAGGTCCTTAATTGTTACAATTCCATTTTTAGCCCAATGCCTGATAAATTGATGTGGGGTTTTGAAATTATTATTCAGCCATAAAGGTGCTGCTCAAATTCCTTTAATATTGTCTGCTTCTATGGTATTCTTATTACAGTATAATTTCCATGCCAATAAAACATTATTATCAATATAAGGATTATCACTTTCAACAATATTCTGAAAATTTGCTTCATATTTTAGTATATCATTTAATGGAAAATTGCATGGATTACTCATATTTGTTTTTCTCAAATAGAGTCTGAGTGTAGATAATTTCATGGCATTAACAAAGGTTTTAATATCTGTCATGCGTAAACCCCCTTCTGTATAATTCTTTTTCAAAGTGCTCCGTTTAATTTTATCATTTTGTCATTCCAAATAAATCTGAAAAATAGAGTCTCAAGGGAAGTGATAAATTCATCAGGTGGGTTAGGTAAAGAATTGAAAATGTGAACCAGTTTTGAAAGAGCCAAAGTTTTAATTACAGTGATTTTGCCAATCAGTGTGAGATGTCTTTTACTCCATGTTGCCAATAATCTATTAATTTCCTCAAGTCTTTTTCTTGTGTTGATAACCCATAAGTCATTCAAATCAGGTGTGAAATTAATACCCAAAACTTCAAATTCCTTTCTTTGCCATTCTATATTCAAATCTTGACAAATCATATCTCTGCTACCTGCATTTGAACCTATCTAGATTGCTTTAGTCTTATCTGTATTTATCCTTAACCCTGACATATTGTAAAAAGTATTAATGGTATCAATAGCAGCATACAAACTTTCCTCTGAGCCATCCAAAAATAATTCAGTATCATCAGCATATTGTCCTAATTTATATTCCTGAACACCAATTACAATACCCTTTATATCATCATTTTGTCTTATCATACATCCAAGGATTTCAGCTACAAAAAGAAACAAATATGGCGATATGGGATCACCTTGCCTGCAACCCCGCTCATTAGGGAAGAAATCAGAGAGATGTCCATTCTGAATAACACATGACGTTGTATCATAAGTTAATAGATTAATCCAGCGTATAATCTGTGGCCCAAAACCAAATTTTAGTAAAACAGAGTTGATAAAATCTTTAGAAAATGTGTCAAAGGCTTTTTCGAAGTCAATTAAAATCAGCAGACCAGGGATATCAGGCATGAGTTACTGAAGATCAATTCTTACCCGGATCTTCACGGGTCCAGCGCCGGACAATAACAGACATTGATTATCCGGCCCTAATTTGTTTGTTTGTTTGTTGTTTAACGCCGCACTCAGCAATATTCCAGGTATATGGCAGCGGCCTGTAAATAATTGTGTCTGGACCAGACAATCCAGTGATCAACAGCATGAGCATCGATCTACACAATTGCCCGCCGAAATTGGACTTAAAAGCCCAAAAGCGGTAAAATATATATGACTGAGTGAATGAGTTTTACATCGCTTTTAGCAATATTCCAGCAATATCACGGTGGGGACACCAGAAATGGGCTTCACACATTGTACCGATGTGGGGAATCGAACCAGGGTCTTCGGCGTGACGAGCGAACGCTTTAACCACTAGGATACCTCACTGCCCCCCAAAATATATGAATGGATGGCAGAAAACCAGTGCTGACACGAAAGATTGCCAAGGTAAAACAATATGCAAGGTTTCTTACAATAATGAAATGATATATTGACGTAAAGGTGTACAACTTCAGTAACTCATGGTCTTACTCAGTAAGGGTTTTAGCACTAGAAAAATCCCCGATAGAGTATAAACGTTATGCCCCCTTTATTCGAATAGAACCCGGTCGTTTAGTGTAACAGGTGATTATTTCCACCACAAAGCGTCCCACACTCTCTAGAGGGGGATACCATGCATGTATATTAGTACATTATAATATGTCCTTCGCATGTGTGCTTCAGTACTGTCAAAGGCATTTGATCCTCACTATTGGGTGAGTGAGTGAGTATGGTTTTACGCCGCCTTTAGCAATAGTCCAGCAATATCAAGGCTGGGGAAACCAGAAATGGAGCTTAACACATTGTACCATGTGGGGAATCGAACCCGGGTCTTCGGCGTGACGAGCCAACGCCTTAAACACTAGGCTACCCCACCGCCCCTCTTTACTAGTTACTTGACCCTGTACATAACAAAATTAAAGATATAATTTAACAGAATAACTGATCTCCTATTCATTTTAAATGATTTGGATGCCAAGTCAAAACATTGATTCCACAACAGTCTCGTTTCCAGCTGACTGGGTTCCGTCTTATTGCGCAACTTCGTACAATAACCAATCCAGAATTTTGAGAGCAATTCATTCAACTTGATACATAAATATTAATCAGTATTATTTGATACATCTAACCACTTGTATATCGCAACACTACTTGCAAACACGTCGTGCAGCGTGCTCTGTCGTACAGCATGCTCTGACAAACGGAAATCTGGAAATCGTGATAATCTCAAAACGAGGCTCTGCCGCTAGAAATGTTTGGTGTCCGGTACGGACTTGGTATTATATCAATCACATTGTGCGTTACAGAACGACACTGAATAAGCGCAAAGAACACATAACAGGTGTAACCAGTGAGCCAGATGAATTGTGAATCATTTTACGACCTCATCAAACAGGGGCAGTCTGTGACGTCTTAGTTAATGCCATACTGCCTACACCTCGCCATAAAATATAGAAATACGATGTTATTAAAGTTGTAAAATTAAAATTAACTTGTAAATACCATTTTCTTATGGAAACAAGGGATTGGAATTCAGTGTAACCATAGTTGTTTGTGGTGTCTCTTTTCACTTTCACACGAGAAAATTCGGATCTGGCTGAAAAGTAGGTCATTGTCTGAATAGGTCAATGAGACTCATGTTTTGGTTTGTCATGGATAATCATACGGTCTTACTGAAACTATTGAAGACCTGGAGTGGCACCTTGAGCTGTACATATCATATTTGAAATTCCTTCAACAATTTTCAGTGATACAACATATTAATTGAACGAGGGGCGGTGTGGTAGCCTAGTGGTTAAAGCGTCCGCTCGCCACACTGAGGACCCAGGTTCGATTCCCCACATTCTGGTTTCCCCTGTCGTGATATTGGTGGAATATTGATAAAGCAGCGTAAAACCAAACTCACTCACTATTGATAGAAGGTATCTCCTTCAACAGACACATAGTTCGATTAATGCATTGTAGCTTTGTTTAGTTCGATTTGTTTTGGTGGGTTTTTTTCAGTTTAAAGGTTTATTTGTCTTTGCGTGTGTTTGGGATGGATGTCAATGACCCTGATTCGATATCCCTCATGGGTACAATGCGTGAAACCCATTTCTGGTGTCCCCAGCCGTGATATTGCTGGAATATTGCTAAAAGCGGAATGAAAAATTCACAAACTCAGTCAGTCATTCGCTACAATTATGAACATTGTTTTGTTTTGTTATTTACAAAAGGTCTGCAACCAAGCCGGTTGAAAGAGATCGCTCGGTGGCAACCTGTAATTCCTACTGTTGACAGTAATTGGCCACAACAATACGTATAGCATTACCTAAGGCAGGGTTAGTCTATAAATAGCCACAACCCGGACTAACAGCCAGTTGCAACGACAGTCGTGATCACCGAACGGCATATAAACCAAAATACTAATAGATCAAGTTAATAATATCAAATGATGAAAATATCTCAAAGAAATAAGAATCCGGGGGCTAAGATATATAATTGAAACAACACAACACTCACGGGTTAGGTAGATCTCGGAGACGGGAGAACTCTTGTCTCTATGGTGACGTCAATACCGCAACGACAACGGTTACGGTAGACTGGACAACCGAGACGCTATCGCCGCGGCGTCGGCTGTTCATTACAGTCAGACAATACTTCTTTATTTTATGCTTATAGTTATTTTGTTAACCATTATTTCGGATGAGTGGAAATCGAAATATACAAATAGTTGTTTAGCTCCATGTGTCATGTGACAAAGTAAACTGCCGGTAAAAGATGGTATATGTCTTCACACATATCGACTGGTGGAATCGAACCCGGGTCTTCGGAGTCCCGCCCTATTTGATACAGGCATCACAAGCGATATTACATGTATCAGATGAATAATCATCTCAGAGCAACTGGTTGTGCTCAGCGCAACGTGTAAACTTTTAGGGTCAACTGTATTTTAAACTACACTGTAGTCGAGTTTTCAGAAACTATAGAACGTATACTTAAATATTACGTTTTGTACAAGTATTTACTTCTGTTGGCGAAGGTTATTTTATTTTTATTATTATTTTATTACATGAATTATATTAACGATGTGCATTCAAAATATTATGTATTATTTCTTACAGTTGAAACTGTTGGTTTCTTCCCGTAAATCCACCAAACACTTAGCTGTGAAAAATAATATTTTTACCAATTTGTGGAATTTAGCCCCTGATTCAAATCCGGAACACGAAAATATAAAAATACTGGCTGACCGATTACCTGGCATAAACAGACACCAACATCAGTTTACGACTGACTGATCTGATTATAAAACGGGTGTACATATTAGGACCTGGGGCCGTATATATAAAGATTCTTAAGCACTCTAAGAATTTTTATAAATAATATCCCTGGTTTTATCCGGCGAAATCTGCTTGTCGTATAATAGAGATTTGTATTGTAAGGCGTTGTCGTTCCATATTTCCTCTCTCTAGCTCTCTCTCTCTCTCACACACACGCGCGCGCACGCACTCACACACGCACACATCTCATGATCACAATCAAAATCATAGTGGAACTTTTTCCTCTCAAGAACGAAGTAGACCAGTGAATCTCAGGATTAAAGTATAGTGCAGGTCCACTTACCTGCAACTGCTCACAGGCCAAGCTCAAGTCCCGTTAGAAATTATCCATACAATCAATCTCCACAATGAACGTCTAGGGGTGGAGGTGAAGTTGGGGTTCGCAGATACCACTCACCAGATGCTGAAGTAACACCCAAGTCTATCACATGACACTTACTTTCTAACGTCTTTTCAGCAGTATGCCATATTCACACACACAATTATGCAATATCTGTAACTCGCTCCTGGAGAATAACCGTCACGCAGTAATACGTTCTATTTTTATTTGAATCGTGGCAGGACTAGGAATTGATCATGTCATCGTGAAATGCAAGATAATACTTTATGTACACCCCCTGCTGTCAGCATGATGATATACTGTATATTGTCCACCCTGCCATGGGATAATATTTCAGTCGAGCAACCACTTTCAAATGCCAACATTACCACCTTGTGTAAGGGTCGTTCTTGGTGTCCACCTGGGTGACGTTGTTAAAACAAGAGTCATCAGAAGATGACATATCCCCACGGCCCCCACATCTTTGAAAGAACAAATCATCGGACAGTAACTTAAAGTCCAGCTTGATTTTAGACTAAGTGCAAATCGTTTCCATGGAAATCATGAAAAAAATAAATGACAAAAATCTGCAAATAGCAAAAGGCACCACTTTGGGATCTGCCTCACATATCTGCCAAGTTTTGTTGAAATATATTAATAGGTTTTCGCGTTGTGCTCCGGAAACAAAACCTACCCCTCCCTTTTGAGACTAAGTCCAAATTGTTTCAATGGAAACTGAGAAAATAATAAATCACAAATATCTGCAAATAGCAAAAGGCACCACTTTGGGATCTGCCTTACATATCTGCCAAGTTTTGCTGAAAGATATAGAGAAGTTTTCGAGTTGTGCTCCGGAAACGAAGCCCACCCCTCACTTTTGGGACTAAGTCCGAATCGTTTCCATGGAAACCGGGAAAAATAAAAATGCCAAAAATCTGCAAATAGCAAAAGGCACAACTGTAGGATGTGTTTGATATATCTACCAAGTTTTGTTGAAAAATATTATACGGTTTTTGAGTTGTGCTCCGGAAACGAAAGCAATCCTTACTTTTTGAGACTAAGTCCAAAATGTTTCCATGGATACCGGGAAAAATAAAAATGCCAAAAATCTGCAAATAGCAAAAGGCACCACTTAAGGATCTGTTTCATACATCTATCAAGTTTTGTTGAAAAATATTGAACGGTTCTTGAGTTATGCTCCGGAAACGAAGCCCACCCCTCACTTTTGGGACTAAGTCCGAATCGTTTCCATGGAAACCGAGAAAAGTAAAAATGCTAAAAATCTGTAAATAGCAAAAGGCACCACTTTAGGATCTGTTTGATATATCTTCCAAGTTTTGTTGAAAAATATTGAACGGTTCTTGAATTATGCTCCGGAAACGAAGCCCACCCTTCTTTAAGACTAAGTCCAAAACGTTTCCATGGAAACCGAGAAAAATAAAAATGACAATAATCTGTAAATAGCAAAAGGCACCACCTTAGGTTATGTTTGACATATCTACCAATTTTGGTTAAAAAATATCGAACAGTCTTTGGGTTATGCTCCGGAAACAAAATGATTACGGACGGACGGACGGACAGACGGACGAGGCGACGACTATATCCCACCGCATTACATGCCGGTGGGATAATGATGAGAAAGCATACACGTTTTAATACAACCAACTTCTTGATGGAAAGTCAAATGGGGTAGTTTTGTTTTATCGGTAGCGAGGACAAAAATAGAGAATTTTGCATACTGTTTTCACCTGATTAATGTCAGTATTTATATCTTTTGCTTTGGGACAAGACAGGAGACTAGTCAAATTCAATTGGTACCAATTGCGTCATAATCAAAGGGCGGTAATTCTGACCTGTTTAGCTCTACAAACAAAGGTCTGACAATGACATAACATTTCAGCACTTATATTGAGGGTTATTCTTTCATCATAAAAAAACAACAGAGTGTATATTTTCACACACTGATAAAAACTAACTAAACAAATTAATTTTGTTTCACGTAAGAATAAACGTGATATTTTCGTGTACACTTCTCCTTCAAGCATTCTCATGTCGAGGTCTCTATTTCTCCTGATTTGACTTCAACGAGTGAGTCGTGCTTTAACGTTGCTTGGTACTGTGTTCCTGTTAAAATATGATGTGCCTGTTTGTCTAGGGAGGAAGGCCCGAGGTGATGCAGTTCTCAGATGCTTACCTCTTTAATTATACCAAGGGGCAAGAGTAAGGTGCTGGACAAAAAGAAACGATGCGGATTCGAACCCACGATCAAAGGGTTCTGGCCAGCCCCAGTGACGCAACTCTGAATGGCGAATTCTATAATTCCACTCTATGAGTAAACACAATGGAACTTCGTTTGAGAGGAATAAAGATCCGGTTCATATTTTTTCAGGTTGTGATTGGCATTCCAGAGGTTTCGTGAATAACAACAATGGCAAAATCCACGACAACTTCTTTATTATATCATATCGTACCTAAACAACGGGAGGCAACAGAAATGGGCTTCGATTTGAAGTAATTGTACTTAAAAACTGGAGAATCGAAATCCGAAGGGAATATATCTTTGAAATGGCGTGAGTGAGAGGTTTTACTTTTAGCACCAGTAATATCATGGCGGGACAACAGTGAGTGAGTGAGTTAAGATTTAAAGAACACCGCCCCATATCGTGACTAGGGAGGATTGAATGGGCTTCACACATTGTGAGATGAACCCGGGTGAAGAGGACACTTTAATGAAGTCAACGGATTGGAAATGCAATTTACGCCGCTTTCGGCCACGAATCCCAAATGGGCTTAACACATCTATATTTGGGATAATTGATGAAATATAACGACATCATATTTNGCCTGTCTGCATCACAATGTATCATAAAGCTATAAAGATAAGAACGCCCGATGAGGGGAACTGTAATGAAGAACAAATATAGTAGGTAGCAAATTTGAAATCATGATACTGCATTAAATGAAATTATCTCATGTAACAGGCTGTTTTATTTGCAGTTAAGTTGCCTGTATTTTACTGGGTTACCTGTAGATTTAGCCTTGCAAAATTCAATTTGGGATGAACACTCGCAAGTTTATGGCGAGGTACAATAAATTAGGAACGTTTATTGTCTTAATGCTAGGAGGGGCCCTCAAAAGGTGCTCAAACTAATCTAGACGAAGAACAGTAACATTAAGAGGAGAGACAAACCTCCAAGCTACCCGTTGACCGAGTTTGGTTTTACTGCTACGTCAACATGATCATGTATCCCAGTTTTGACACAGCTTATCTACAGATTATCGAGAGCCTAAACTGACCAAGGACCCATACCACTAGAGGTGAGGTGAAGTGAAATTGGGTTTAACGTCGTACTTGAGAATATTTCGCTCATATGACGACGTGCATGCGTGTGTATGTGTATGTGCGGCTGCTTGTACTAGCCCAGACTTAAGCTGGTTTTATAGTGCTAGCCCAGACTGAGATACCATGCCGCAGTGAAGCATGAATACCCCACTCAGACACATTATACTGACTCCGAGCCGACCAGTCCTTGTTGTACCCATTCATGCCGAGCGCCAGGCAGGGACCAACAAGTACCATATTTTAACGTCTTTTGGTATGACGCGGTCGGGGATCGAACCCGCGACCTTCCGCTCTCCGGGCGGACGCTCTAACCACTACACGACGGAGGCTGTCCCATACCACTAGAGAATAGTGTTTAGTTAAACAAAACGGATTAATAACATACAGGTAGTCATCCAACCAGCACAGGGTTCATTATGAGGCAAATTGCAAGTCTGGACCAGACAATCCAAAGTTTGATATTATGAGTATCAATATATTTTTGTTTGTTTGTTGTTTAACTCCACATTCAGCAATATTCCAGCTATATGGCGACAATCTGTATATAATCAAGTCTGGACCAGACAATCCAGTGATCAACATCATGAGCATTGACCTACACAATTTGGATACGATGACATGTGTCAACCAAGTCAGCGATCCTGACCACCCGTTAGTCCCCTCTTATGACAAGCATGGGTAGCTAAAGTGAGTGAGTTTAGTTTTACACAGCTCTCAGCAATATTCCAGCTATATGGCGGCGGTCTGTAAATAATCGAGTCTGGACCAGACAATCCAGTGATCAACAACATGAGCATCGATCTGCGCAATTGGGAACCGATGACATGTGTCAACCAAGACCACCCGATCCCGTTAGTCGCCTCTTACGACCAGCATGGGTTTCTGAAGAGCATCAAAGTTGGATACAGAGACAATCTGTATACAGAGGCATTCAGTCACTTGTTACGAGCGTAGGTTGCTCAGGAACTAAACCCATAATATCTAGTATCTTCCTATATTCTTACTAAAACATTCCATTGGTCAATGATAAATAATATGAGTGGGTTTTTTGAACAGTATTCTGTATTCAAGTTTAAATAACATGGACTAAAATTCCAATCATTTTGACAACAAAACACTCATCCTTCAGAGAAATCTCGCCATTCTTGTTATTAGATCAACTGAACAAGACTTTATTCTGAGAGAAAAATGACAATGAATTTACAATATGAAATGTTTTTATTTGATAGTGTAACAAGCCATCTTAACATTGGCAAAAAGGTACACACACTTTTGTATTGTCAGGTTTCTGAAACATTGTATTACTTCATAGCATTCATATAGCTATAGCTCCATGTCTATTGTAATGAAACCATATGTTTTTAGTGAAATATACAATGTACAATATCCTTCGTCCCAAACCTGTTCAATTTGGAGTTGAATGGAGGCTGTTGAGAACCATGATAAATGTCACAAGAATTATAAACTCAGGTAGATGATAATACAAATGTTAACACCTGAGATTATATTTTGATAAAAATGACAGGTGAGGAAGTATTCCGTGAAATACATGATAAAATGTGTTCACTCATCATACTGATAAAAATTTAATTTATGATGTAATAATTGTGTTGTTTCTCTTTTTTGCTGCAATATACAGAGCAGAGTTGAGGTTTTCTGAAAAAACACAAATTCAGGTAAAAATATTAGGTACCATGAAAAAATTAACAAAGATAACAACTGCCACTCCATGTGATGTCTGAAAGGGCTGATCAATGTATCAGTTGATACCACTCAAATAAGCACAAGAAGTCTGTCACTTAGGCACATTTGATTTTCAACTGCATATTGCAAACCTTTTTGAATGTGTTCTGTGTAGCTATCCCTTGATGGTCACACACCCATCCAACCCCATCCCAACCCCCCCCACTCAGTGCTGACCACCCACACAACACTGCCCCCCTCAAACCCAACTGTAATCTCTTCCATCTCTCACACAGTGCCACACCTTCCAGTCACTGCACCCCAACCCCCGACAATGGTCCCTTCACACAGCCCCATCCCTCAATCAGCACTGCTGTATACAGCCACCCCTATGACACTGTGGTTCCATAAACTTATCATAACCACTCCATCCCTCACAGAGCACTGCCCCAACACAGCACTGTCCCTCCCAGCCTCTTTCTCCTTGCCCAAGATAAAAGATAAGTGTTATGACTTGGGCTTGGTCTCCTGGTCGCTGACGTTGCGGATGTAGATGTCATCCTCCTGTTTGGTGTCGGGCTCGTCTTGCTCGTACATGTAGGATGAAGCGATAGCCAGGACAGACCCATCACTGCTGAATGACAGGGAGGCGATGCTGGTCGGATATCTGGACAAACAAAGGAGATCTTAGTTAGACGAGATGTTTTCGTTGCTTAATGCTCAGAAATATTTCTGATGTATGACAGTGATCTGTAGTGAGCAACCATTAATGCTGCTTGGAACAGTATTCCTGTTATATCACCATGTGTCAGCTTAATGTGGAGGGGAAAACAATAAGTGATGCATGTTTCCGAAGTTCACCACTTGCTGAAAACCACGGGTATGGGGTGAGTGAGTGAGTGAGTGAGTTTAGTTTTACCCTGCACTCAGCAATATTCCAGCTTTATGGCAGCAGTCTGTAAATAGTTGAGTCTGGACCAGACAAACCAGTGCTCAACGTCATAAGCCTTGACCTACACAATTGGGATACAATGACATGTGTCAACCAAGTCAGCGATCCTGACCACCTGATCCCATTAGTCACCTCTTACGACAAACATGGGTTACTGAAGATCAATTCTAACCTGGATCTTCACGGGTATAGTGCTGACAAACTTGGGAACATATTCAGAGTGAAAAGTTGGTTTTGTTTGTTTGTTGTGTAATGCCACACTCAGCAATATTCCAGCTATATGATGCAATCTGTCTAGTCTAGACCAGATAATCCAGAGACTGACACGAAAGGGATTTGAACCCACTGTCATAGGTTTTGGGTGTACACAAGGGATGTAACTCTGTAAGTAAATTGCAGTGCCTTAGACAACAGTACCATCCATGTTCCCCTATGGCTATCTGTAAATAATTGAGTCTTGACCAGACAAGCAAGTGAGCGACATCATGAGCATCGACCCATGCAATTTGAATACAGCCTGACAAGCAAAACACAATAACAATTGTTGCCTCTTACAATAAGCATACATTGCTGGCGACCTACATATTTTTACACAGAATTTCCACTGGTACACAAAATGAGCCAAGGCTGAATATTTAAATTAATCGAAACAGTCGTCACTGGGAATCCTGGGATCGTTGGAAGATTATCTGTCAGCGCATTCTGACAAAACAAACAATTCAAGGCTTTAACTAAATTATGAACATAGCTCTCCTATGGTTACTTTCAAGATGATGATAACTACTGATCTCTGTGTAAATGAACAGGGTGTCACATGTTTTCAGAGGATGACAGCAACGCCACATGACTGATGACAATAGGAGCACAGCAATGTGGGGAATGAAACATATATACCACACAACAAGTGAATGCTGAAACCACTATTCTATCCCAACATCAATATCGCTGGGTCTGCCAATGCAAATTATTTTCCATTAGACATGTTTCTGTTCATTTACTGTTTAACACAAGCTCCATTCGTCTCACCTGTGGAACTGACACAGTCTCTTCTTGTTAAAACCGTCCCAGATGTTGACATAGCCGTCTGAACCACCTGTGGCAAAGGTGTTGTAGACACTGTGGAAGGCGATGGCGTTGACAGGGTAGATGAGCTCAGCCCCACCTTCCTTGATACGGTGACACTTAAAGGCATATTTCTTTTTTCTGGATCTCTGGACTGGGGTCAAGGTATTCCACAGCTACGCGACCTGAAAATAACGGTAAATTAGGTACTGTAAAGTGTACAGGTAAGCAATTTGCAGTTTTCAAATTTGCAACAGAAAGAAAAAACTTGTTATGATAAACACATACATTGTTTGTTGCAGTTTTTGCTGATATTTACATTATGCCAGGACATGTGAAGATCCAGGTTAGAATTGGCCTTCAGCCACCCATGCTTGTAGTGAGTGAGTGAGTGAGAGTGTGCATGCGTGACTGAGTGAGTTTTAGTGTTACTCTGCTATTAGCAATATTCCAGCAATATCACAACTGGGGACACCAGAAAATGCTTGTTGTAAGAGGCTACTCATAAGATCTACTGGCCAAACTCCCTGACTTGGTTGACACGAGTCACCATACCTCAACTGATGCTGATCACTGGATTGTCTGGTCCAGGCTCAATAATTTACAAACTGCCACAATATAGCTGAAATATTGCCGAGTGTGGCGTTAAACAACAAACAAACAAAACATCATTCCAGATCCCACTAACCTTCAATTGAACTGAGGACATAGCCCTGTTTGTTTGGGAAGGTCCTGATACAACGAGTCTGGTACTTGAGACTAGACTCTCGTCTCTGCTGTACGTAGCCCATGTTCCGCAGATCCCACACAAGGATCTTCCTTCCTGCTGTCCCAACCACCAACCGATCCCCACACACAGACATTGTGTACACCTGCAGCAGAGGAGTTACACCACAGGTTGAAAAATATATGTGTTCAAAATAGCCAGGAAGCAGCCATTTCTAAACTGCCAAAGTACAGGTATAATTTAATGTAGCAAATAAAACAAGGCACTATACAAGGATTACTCTTTAGAGTGTTTGTTTTGTGACATATATTAAATGATAATGTTGTGCTGCTGACAAACTGAATGAGAACTCTGCTTTGAACTGTTAAAGCCATGTTTTCTCTCAGCCTTCACTTAATGTCTATCTCATCTAATCTTTTCTTAAAATATACCAAATGATTATGCAACATCTCTCTTGTATGCTTGCATGTAAGTATTAATGAGAAAGAATGCATGCCTTCAAACCTCTATTTAAGCATATTCAATGACTTGGGATGAAGAGTGGGATATTAGTGTCCTACATGTCCCAGTGAGTACTGGTAAGTCTCATGGAGTAATGAGATACCTACCGTATATTACCATAGATTAGCCGACCCCATAACACGACCCTAGTCAAGTGATGTTTAATTGCAAATTTGACATCTTCAATGAAAAAGTCATTTTCTCTCATTCGGTCATGTGAAATGATAAGATGTCGTTTTCTTACTGCTGGTCACCAGAACAAAAGTTTAATGAAAGTGTTACCCATAGATAAGCTGACCGCCTTCTACAGGCTGCTTTTTAGGTCTTCAAAATTCGGCTTATCTACGGTAATATACAGCAGATACTAAGGCTGCTACGATTTTCCTGCATATTTGGTGAATCAAATCATATCCCTTCATGAACTGGATTCATTATTCGTGATCACTAGAATCGAACATCCATGAATTTATTAAAAAGGTATATTTTTACTATAATTTGGGAGTTATTTATCAAAGCGAGATATGCACAATGGAATACATCCAAGCCAGGTAGAATAATAGTCAACACTCCATATGATTAATTTGACATCACTGTTGTCACAGGTTACTGTTGAGATAAATTAACACTGTCAACATGGTCAAACCACATCAAAGAATTACTTCGTTATTGTTTCATTAAATATAATGAATAATTCATCAACTACTGACCTGTTACTGTATTTATAACCCAACATTCATATTCGCTGCCCGCATATGTGATATACAGTGAAACCCAGAGCTCCAGATAAGATTTAGCTCATGTGGGTACTATACCCACTGTATTTTTTTTGAGTGGGTATTATGAATGTTGAGTGGGTATTTCATTTTCCGTTACCCACTATTTTCAAATATTTGCGTATTTCAGTCATTTTACTCACCTAAGTATATGTCATTGAGTAAGTTTACTAAGCAGGTATGTTCTGCCTTATGTCATACCTAATCAAAACCAACTTTAATATAATGGAAATGATTTCATAAAAAATCATTCATCCTATACTGACAGTACAACACTTGTCCTATACTAACAGTACAACTTGATAGCAATCGATGTCTTTTTTATTACGCGAGCGATTTTTATAAATATATTCTGTACGCATTTGTTTTAAACTTTTTGCGTATCTAACATTTTAAATGCGTAATTGGTACGCAATAATTATTTTTTCAATGCGTAATTGGAATTTTTCTATGGGTATTTTACCCGGATACGCAGCTTATCTGGGCCTCTGGTGAAACCTGTCTAAACCGGCACCCCACAGGACCGAAATAAAATGCTGGTTTAGACAGGGTGCCGGATTAGACAGTGACGATCATTTTCCAACATGGCTGCCATTTACACTCGACAATCTCTCAATCTAGTGTGCCGAGAGGTGTGTATTGAATTAAGGGACCTTGCTTGTACTGCTCATACCCATGCTGGCTTAGAGCGTTTGATTCATCGCGCAATCACTACTTCCTGATTATTTAGCGTGATAAGAGGATTAATTAGTGTATTGGATTATGGGTCCTTGATTGGACTGTGGGTTTAGACAGTGTTAATTACAGTTAAAAGTGCTTGTTGGGACTGGAGAGTCGTGCCAGAATACGATGATCATAACATCGTTGTAAAAAATGGTGGGACCATATTTTTATGCCAGTTTTGACAGTGTGCTGGATTACACAGGTGCCGGCGTTGGCAGGTTTCACTGTATATCATATTTGCCTCATAGTGGATTTGCTGCAGCCTTACTAGGTAATTTGGATAAGTACAATGATCTTGTGAGTTAACTTTTCAGTTGTTACAATCCTGTCCATCATGATACTGTTAACAAGCTAGTAATAATAAATTATTGACAAACTATGCATGATATAGCTGTTAAATCAGTGGAGATAGTGGACAAAATAAAAATTGTTTTCAAGATTTTCTTCTTTCAATGAGACATTTTTGTACAAGAACTTAGAACTTCTAAAAGGCCACATAAAAGATTTTGTCTCTTCAAAGTTATCTCCCATCTATAGGCATCATTTCGCTTTACTTTCACAAGACTAATAAAACACAGAGCTGAATGAGACACACTTTACAGATATGCCATAGAAAGCATCATTATATGAAGCTAATTTTGTTCATAATCAGCTGATAATGATTTCCCTGGAATGTTAACGATTAACAAATGTTAACCTACTTTCTCCATCATTTAATTACCTTGTCAGGTTGGGAGAAGGAGCCTGCACAGCATGGTGTGCGTGGGTCCCATAGTTTGACTGTTGAGTCCCAGCTGCCAGTGATCACAACGTTGACTTCATTGCAGAACTCCACACAGCGGATTGGAGCTTCATGGTTCCCGACATTGGTCTCTGTCAATCAGATACAAATCATCTAAACATTGTTACATTTTATAACTCCAAGCAGCAAACTGGAGCTTCATGGCTCAGGACTATGTTGACCAGATGCAAATCGTCTAATCACTGTGATACTGTAGAACATAACACAGAGAAGAGATTGAGTGTGTGTGCGAATGAGTGAGTGAGTCTATGTGCACCTACAAACAGTATTGCAGTTACATCATGGCATGTCGTTATTAAATCGGTTCATGTGAGGGAAAGTCTTATTACACTACATCTGTATTACCTGTTGTGGCGTTGAAGTCAAACATCTTGAGAGTATTGTCAAGTCCTCCACTGTATGCATGAACGGTGTCCTGAAAATGTAAAATAGGACATGTTTACAACCTAACAATCCTATATGTAAGATGCAATCATACAGAGACATACATCATGTACATATATAAATATGTGCAATTACAGTTTTGATTAAAAAATATTCTCAATACATGACAGCGGATTGTAAAAAAATCATGTCTCAAGAGTGAGTGAGTGAGTGACTTTAGTTTTACGCCGCACTCAGCAATATTCCAGCTATATGGCGGCGGTCTGTAAATAATCGAATCTGGACCAGACAATCCAGTGATCAACAGCATGAGCATCAATCTGCGCAATTGGGAACCGATGACATGTGACAACTAAGTCAGCTGAAACTTGACCACCGATCCCGTTAGTGATACAAGATAGTCGCCTTTTTATGGCAAGCACATGGGTTGCTGAAGACCTATTCAACCCCGGATCTTCACGGGTCTCATGTCTCAAGAAGACAAACGACTTTCTTGATCATGTTGATACTGAAAGCAACATCAGTTATTGCTGTACAACCAACCAAGTCATCCAGCCCGATAACAAGATCCTCCATTATGATTAGGGCTGCGCAATATAACCGGTTTACCGGTATTTACAGGTTCAGACATGAAAACGATACGTATTGCGATATGCTGGTTGAAAACCGGTATTTTGACTTGCATTCGGAAAACTTCGTAACACTCGGAAATCTTTGGATATTTCCTTGTTTTATTTGTGCCAAATATTATTCACATTTTTATTTTATCATGATTAAAAGTTGTTATTAAAGCTTAATCAAGCATAGTGATTTTGTTGTGTTTTTGCTCTATAAATCAAGCATAAACTCGCTTGTAAGTAGTTTTTTGTTAAAAAATACTTCAGGCAATATATTGCAAAACATATCGCAATACATGCTTTCGCATCGCAATATATTGCAATGTGAAAATTCTGTGCAATACCCACCCCTAATTATGACCACACATACCTATATCAGGACCAACTTTGTCACGTTCATTCACATGTAATTTTTCATGGGGTAAGAAAACAAGAAACATCATACTTCATTACTCATTACTACAGTGGGAAGTAATTGAATAAATCTACTCTCATAATGTCACATCATCAACATGTTAGTAACATGTGTAACGAATACCTTAAACATATGAAATGTCACAGTGGTCCCTTTGAAAACTCCCTCTACAGAACTCCGCTTTTATTTTTTTTAAGCAAGCGGGAGCAAAAACATGGAAGTGCATATAAATGAACGATGAATATCTGGTGTACTGGTATCTTGTAAAACTTATATATTGCCATCTTTTTGGTGTAGTGCTTGCTTGAAAATAATTATGTGATCATCTTGAGTTGGGCAGTTTATCTATGGCACATAATGTTCAATGACTGAACACAACTGTCATAACCAGTAGAGGACGTAACGTGTACGCGAGACGGTCCCCCGTTACCATGATAACACGCTGAATATTCACTTTATATGCATCTGCAGAACCTGTATCAGTTTGAACATGTTGATCATGTTGATGCTTTGGAAAAGATGCTAAGTTATATCATCAGTGTCATGGGAGAGATCGTGTATATTGTATTGATTCTTTTTTCATTGTGTTAGTAATATAAGGCACAGATGAAACATGTGTCTTGCCTTATTTATGTAAGGAATACCTTGTCCTACCAAATATTTAATTTTTATTCTATCATGTCTTGGTGAGTATGTTTAAGGTAATGAATAGAAGCTGCCACAAATTTTAATCTCCATGCCTGTATTTGTAAACTTGTGTGCTTAATTATAAAGGTCAGACAACTTACTTGAAAACAACAGTCCAGTACAGGTGCAGTGTGACCATACTGCATTCTCATATTGTCAGTGACAATGTCGTACAGCCTGACACTGGTGTCCCATGATGACACCAGCAGAAACTGATTTGTGTTGGGGCCGAACTTGACTGCAGAAATTCCATCTTCTGGCGAATTTTTCAACTTGAACTCATTTGGTGTCTCCCCCATTGTTCACTTCATTCACTGAAAATGAAGCAGAGAGGATTCAAATATAACAGTCAGACAAGAACTACTTTCTCTGCGAACAGCAATGTTTCTGGTCACTCTTTCTATAGATATTCTACATATATCCCCATGAAAATGATTTTTGAGCCTCATCTCAACAATCACTCATTACAGTCATATTCATAATCTTTGCTGATCTCTTTTTCGTGTTTTTTATTCCCCGCCTCTGTTTTGCCACCTATAGCATGTGGGAAAACAAAACATTGGCAGATAACCCAATCTGAGCATGAACGAAAATATAAAGAATACAAACACGAAATTGAAAATGCGCGAAAACTGTAAACATTATTCTGAGATTGAGAATCTTCTGAAACAAAGTCGAGTCATTTTATATCGTTAAATGAAACTGTTTGGACGCAAACAAATCTGAAGGAAATGAAATTATTTAAGCTTCATAGAGTGAAAAATGCATACCAACAAAAGTAAAGCGTCAATACCGTTGATCTACCGCTTTGCTAACGCTGCTCGCGGGTTTATTTTGCACTAAACCGGAAGTAGTCGTATTCGTAAGTACTCGTTGTCAGACAATGATAATCACTCATGACAAACGTTATGCGAACAAGATTAAACACCAGCATGAATGCCGTATGGGATATCAGAGACCATATAACGGTATATGGTCTCTGGGGATATCTAAAGTTTTATGAGATGTATATATGTAATATGTGCTGTTCAAATATTTCGGAAACACAAATATAGATAGACGTCCGATAAACGAGATGATTGAGCATGACCCCTGTGTGGTTAGATTCCTATGTTGCGTTTCACTTATTTCGTATTCACAACATTCAAAGGACAACATTCAAAACGGAAAATAACATCTCTGTCAAAATTGATCAAGATAGCCATGTAACACAACCAAACAATCATTGATCTGTAGACAAAACTGCTGGTGTAAATAGAACGTACTGGAATAATAGCTTTTGATGGAGTATGATAACGGAAATCTTAGTATATTTACCGTTAATTTTGTTACAGCAAAGTAATTATCGCTACCCCAATCGTTTGAATAAAACAACGAAAAACAGCTGTAGAAATCGGCAGTTTTATATACCTGCTCGTATGCTAATTTTACCATATTCATTATCGTTAAAAACGGCGCTGTTTAAGCAAATAGGCATTCCCAGCAAGGTTTTATTCAAATCTTTAAAAATACAATCAACAAACAAAAATGCCATTACTCATTTTTTTGCCTTTTATCTCATATTTTCAAGAAGTGTATCTGTTAAATACGTAATGAGAAGCATAACAACAGAGGCACGATGCTCTAGAAACAGCGTTAGAAACAGATATAGGTATATAGACTTACCCTAGACAACAAAAGCTTTTATATAGTGGAGTTGTCGCCCTAGTACTATAACAGAATAGTTATATAAATATTTCTAACGCAATGACTCAGAAACGATGTCTGGAATGAAACTTGACAACACGCAGTTTGTCGCCCTTTAACAGAATAGTTATAAAACAACGCAATGACTCAAAGGTCTGGTGCCAACTTCTAGTCGTAGACACGGGCATCGCTGTGCCATTGTGCCACATATGAAACGGATGCATTGTTATGATACTACGTATTGCCACTTAGTGTCACGAAACAGAAACATTGTCACTAAAGTAGCAAGATTAGAAGGTTAAAATTGGTCTTTAGCAGCCTATGCTTGTCGTAAGAGACTAACGGGATCGGGTGGTCAGGCTCGCTGACTTGGTTGACACATGTCATCATATTATCTCAGTTCCGTAGAACAATGCTCATGATGTTGATCACTGAATTGTCTGCTCCAGACTCGATTATTAACAGATTGCTGCCATAAAGCTGGAATATTGCTATGTGCGGCGTTAAACAACAAACTAATATTAACTGCTTGAGATCAAGGAGAAATTGCAACCTTTCTTTAAGGACATGTGACTGACTGAGTTTGGTTTTACGCCGCTTTTAGCAATATTCCAGCAATATCACGGCGGGGGACACCAGAAATGGGCTTCACACATTGTACCCATGTTGGGATTCGAACCCGGGTCTTCGGCGTGACGAGCCAACGCTTTAACCACTAGGCTACCCCACCGCCCCAAAGGACATGTGAGGACCAATAGACAGATTCCTTAACTTTCAAGTCGCCAGTTGTAGCATGATTGTAGTTACAACAACATTCATTCACTCAATCAATCACAGTATATCCAGGGGAAACATACAGTGTAGTAAACTCTCTATGTAAACTAAAAGAGGCAACACTAACGAGAGTATAACTGATATTTATTAAGGAATCTACATGTTTTATCCGACTGATGGGACCTCGCAGTAAACAGGCGCTCCAATCTGGTCAATGAAGAACGCGTTACAATTGCAGTCGAATCTAAATCAAATAAAAGAGAGAGTTTATATTCAGCAACAACAACACCAACAGCAGTAACAACAACGACAACAACAACAACGATACGAAGAAGTATTTCTGTCAATATACATTCGAAAAGGGAAATATGGCAATACTCAGTTGATTTCAAGCATAAGTTTCAATCCCGTCCTTGCTCTACATTACCGATATGTACCATTACAGTTCTATTATTGTAAATATAACATCGTTAACTTTAATGATATTTCAATTGCAAATTAAAGATTTGATAAAAACAAGTGAGAGATAAAGTTTCCTCCGTTCCTCATTTTATCTCTCACTTGTTTTATCACATTGTGATTTTCTGTTGAATGTAATAGAACAGTACTGGTGCCTAGTCAGCAACTAAAAAATACTTCTAAATGTTTTAATGCTCAACAGTAAATGGGTGTCATAGACATTTTATCTTTGAAACAAATACAAATTTTGCTTTTTTTATGCATTGATTTATAAATATGGAAATGGTCACGGGTTGAAAAATTAATTTCTCACCCCTGTTTCTATGCTTAGAGCCAGTTTCGTTTTGCGTAGAATTAACAGCCACAGATTACCTTTTACAAACTGTTGCAGGTATGAATAAAAACTATGTTTACTTTAGTTAATGTGCTCAATATAGGTGAATGGTATAATTTCCTGATTTCCTGATAAACACATACTTAGTTTCGACATTTTAGGATACTTCTGTAGTTTTGGAACATTCGTCTTAAGGTACCATTTGCAAGTTTCTCTAGAGGGTCTCAAGCTGTTATGCAGAGTTGTGTCCCTTAGGATACGCTAGTTGAGGGTTCGATTCACCCTACATTGTTGATACACGTTTACGACATGCTTAACCATCATGATATCCTGACACATCGTGATGTAAGTAAAGTAGCCTGTAACCATTAAATTGACACTGAACATATACATACTGGCATGTAGCTTCCGGGTGTGCGGGACAAGTGGAATAATTACATGGGTCTTGGAAGCACGTGTTGTACGTGCACTCTGAAATACAAGATGGGATCAGATGTTCAAGATACTCAATATTTGGTGTCTGATAAAAAGCAAACTTTCTAACATGTACGCACATGATACATCTGACACTGTTTGATCTGGTACCTGTTAAGACCTCAGGTGTGAGTGAGTGAGTGAGTATGGTTTTACGCCGATTTTAGTAATATTCAAGCAATATCATGGCGGGGGACACCAGAAATGGGCTTCACACATTGTACTCATGTCGGGAATCGAACCCGGGTCTTCAGCGTGACGAGCGGATGCTTTAACCATTATGCTACCTCACCGCCCCTTTCAGATGTGTATGTGTGACATATGTTCGACTTCAGCATACGTTTTCATAAGTGAGTGAGTCAGTTTAGTTATACTCAGCAACATTCCAGCTACATAGCGGAGGTCTGTAATCATTCGAGTCTGGACCTGTAAATCCAGTGATCAACAGCATAAGCATATATCTACGAAATTGCACGTTTTCATAAAGGCACATATGCGACATCTTACTAGATAACATGCCGTGTTGTCAATACTAGATCTGGGGCGGTGGGGTAGCCTAGTGGTTAAAACGTCGGTTCGTCACGTTGAAGACTCGGTTCGATTCCTGACATGGGTACAATGTGTGAAGCCCATTTCTGGTGTCCCCCGCCATGATATTGCTGGAATATTGCTAAAAGCGACGTAAAACCATACTCAATACTAGACCTATATAACCTTACACTTTCCGTATTAGATCTTTTATAAATGAAACATACGTTTGGGTCTGTATATCAACAGCATCCGCTCTTCCCGTTCGATTGGGGATCCTGAAAAATACGATAGAAAAGTACTGTTTTTAATACGTAACGTTGTCCATGTCTCTGTGATTTTGTCATTATATTTAAGATAAGAACTCAATAATACTATTGTTGTAGGTTATACCTGGATATCCACATCTCTATCGCTTATAGTGTGTCGTACTGCAAAAGTATTTGAAAATACTTACCATTTACCACAGATAAAAGGAACAACGTTAAGACGATGGCATATAGCTTGACCATTTCGCACAAATTCCTCGACGCCGTGAGATAGATAACAGCCGACACAGGACCAGGTTCACGTGACCTGTTCTCCGGACCAATATTTGCTTGAAATTAGAGCATGTAATAAATAGTTTGTTTGCTTAATATGTTTACTTTTTTCTTCCAGTAAATGTGTTTTCAGGACTATTTTCTTAGTTTTCTTTTGTGGCATTGAAGCAGATGACCATGTAATTTGCTTTGCCAATCTGTGACGTCATTCCTTTCTTGAGAAAGGACATATGCTGTGATTATTGTACAAACGTAAGTGAAAGCATGTTCTCTTCGCATATTAAGAGAAATTCCGCTATATCACGGGTAAATAATCAAATCTGGAACGAGTTTACAAACGTAAATCAGTTTTTTTCACAGCAACGTTCCATTTAGTCTTCGTATGGTCAATCCTATCCTCGTAAGTCAATTCTAACTGTCATTCAGGTGAATAAATCAGCGCTCTGAAGTTCTAGTCATTTCTATGATACTTATAAAATACATAATTCTTAATCCTTCATTACTGGCTGCGCCACTGATGCGGATTCTGGGCTAGAATTGCCACATATTCTTGGCTTGCATGATCTGCATTAGGTATATGTGTTTCAGGGTCTGTATAACTGACTAGACTTGCGACATATTCTAGACTTGCATGGGCTGCCTTGGGTATATGTGTTTCTGGGTCTGTATGTCAGACAATAAATACCAGGCGAATTTCAATCAGCTTAGAATATTATATAGAACAAACTTGATGGATAACAACTTCTTTTTTTCGTGAGTGCGACGTTAAGATACAGATTCTTGTACCGTTATCAAAGGATAGGAATAGTGTCAGCCGGGCAATCGAAACCATGGTCATCATTGTTTTGGGACTGATATGTGAAATGGTGTCTTCAACAGACACACAACATAACCCTAAGGTCTAGTTTCACACAGTATCTAAGTATTATGATAAGGAGTAGTGAGTGAATATGGTTTTGCGCCGTTTTGGGATATGGTACAGACACCCCCTATGCTACTACTACAACGGGCGATGAGGGTAATCTTATGGACAAAGCCTGTGCTCATCACTGTTAATTCAATGGGACAGCTATTGCACATGTTGATCGAATATCGGACATATGTTCACGTTGTGGTATAGTGTATATAGGGGCGGTGGGGTAGCCTAGTGGTTAAAACGTTGGCTCGTCACGCCGAAGACCCGGGTTCGATTTCCCACATGGGTACACTTCTCGTGTCCCCCAACGTGACATTTCTTGGAATATTGCTAAACCTCACTCACTCATTCACTATGGTGTATATAATATAGGGGCGGTGGGGTAGCCTAGTGGTTAAAGCGTTCGCTCGTCACGCCGAAGACCCGGGTTCGATTCCCCAACATGGGCACAATGTGTGAAGCCCATTTCTGGTATCCCCCGCCGTGATATTGCTGGAATATTGCTAAAAGTGGCGTAAAACTAAACTCAGTCAGTCATTATATAATATAAATAATTTGATTATGTGCTGCTTTTTATCCTATATGTGCAATTGATAATTTAGAGAATTGTGTCTCACAGGCCAGCTGGTCGGACATTGCCATGTACCTGTATTTATCATGTTTTTTACTGTTCACTTGTACATTTTTACAATGTGTGACACATTAATAATAATTTTTTATTTTTTTATTATTTTTTTTTTCTTCTTCTTCTTCTTCTTCTTCTTCTTCTTTTCTTCTTCTTCTTCTTTTAACTGTTTGATCCCGATGGATCCAATTAGTTTCTGCAAATAACACAGTGAGTGTTTCCGTTCATGGTGTATTATTTTTATTGTGTAGGCCCACACATAAACGCCTTGTTTGTTGACACCTTTCAACAACTGATAAGGCGGCCGTTGGAATCGTGCCATTCAGCCGTGCATCCACATCCTTGTCTGGAAGAAAGAAGTACATAGGGAAGTGTATTGACAGTAAGAAAGGTGTTGCAATATGGTGAAGTCTGGATGTCGTTTACACCGCACACAACAATATTCCAGACTAACGCCCAGGCTCTGAATATATATAAGCTTGGTAGAAACAAATAATTCCTTTAAAATTGAAAAGGAGCCCAATGAGATGGGACCAGAACAAGAGGAAATCTAGACTTGCTTCATTTAGGTGAGGAGAGGTGAAATTGGGTTTTACGTCGTACGTGAGAATATTTCGCTCATATGACGACGTGCATGCGTGTGTATGTGTATGTGCGGCTGCTTGTACTAGCCCAGACTGAAGCTGGTTTTATAGTGCTAGCCCACTGAGATACCATGCCACAATGAAGCATGAATACGCCACTCAGACACATTATACTGACTCCGAGCCGACCAGTCCTTGTTGTACCCATTAAAATGCCGAGCGCCAGGCAGGGACCAACAAGTACCATATTTTAACATCTTTTGGTATGACGCGGTCGGGGACCGAACCCGCGACCTTCCGCTCTCCGGGCGGACGCTCTAACCACTACACCACGGAGGGGAAAGCCCAATTACACAGATCTCGAGAAACCCATGAGCATTGGTATACAAACATACGTACGTACCTACGTACCTACTTACATACATACATACATACATACATACATTTGTATAGCGCCGATATCCAGCTCAGCTGCTCAAAGGCGCTTTGTTTTTCCCTCGATCACTGGATGTCAATCTCAACGGCACGTCGTATTATCAATCTCAACTCCCTGGGGATCATACAACTCTTGCAGCCACGTAGGCGCACCGAGTTAGTGTGGCTTTCCCATCTTTACGATAGTGCTCACATGTTGTAATCGCGGCGTAAATGGGATTTGAACCCACGGATCTTCGCGACTAAGGGACGCAACTCGCCGACTTGGTGAACCACGCCCACGAGTGGGTAAGTTTGTGAGTTTGTAGGAAAATGAATGGGTTAAGTGCACTGCAGATTAAACGTTGGCTTTTAACGCCGAAGGCTGGTTCCTTACGCCTTGTGACGATTCTAGAGAAACTCGATCTAAACAAATTTTAAAGTTCATTTCCTCGACGTCTACCAACAAATTAATACAGCAGACCGTATACCTGCATGTGGCACCTGGGTGTCCCAAACACGTGGCCGTCATGCACGGGCTGACGAAGCATGCGATGGGCAAGCAGCCGATGAATCTAGCTGCAAACACACCACGAACATCACAATGAAATAAAAACTTGAAATTCTGATAACAAAATCACCCCTATAGATAAATATCCAAACTTAAAAAATATATGACAGTCTTGAACTTGGAATGTACAGGAACTTTAAGTCACGCCGATCGTTCATGATCGGGTCTCATCAAAATCAAATCTTTCACTCCGATCTGGTACCTCAAGCCAGCCCTGCTTCTCTCCTAATGTGTCGCCACGTATGGCTTGATAAAAATGGCAATGCGACTCACACAGAGTTGTAATTTTAATAAGATGAAGGGCAACATAAACACAGTCTTTGTAGTTTTTGTCATTTTTTTTCATTCGGTGAATAGTAAATTTGGGTTGGAGAGGTTCGTAAAATAATAAAATTTGTTATTTACACGGATGATTTCTTTAAGTGATTAGAAACTATATGTTTATTGGTTATTAATAAGCGGTACAATACAGACGAACAACCAAATATAAACTTCTAGAATGCAAACTTCTAGAATGCCGATCAAACAATTAACAAATATAACTCGTTCATATATCAGTGTATGTAAAACGTGATATTTCATGGTAAAGCTAAAATGGCATCATGCATATTGACGAAACAGACATCCATAGTTTGTGTCACTGCTATGTCCAAAGATATATTTCAACATACACGCACGTAGGGTAAATCTTGTTAAGCCAAAATGGTTTCGATTCTCAAGTACAAATAATGGGTGTAAAGTTGTTAGTAATTCCTGGTCGACACAATGTACATCTGTATACTCACACTGGACTAGGCTCCTGTCTTCCACCGGAGCCCCTGTATAGCAACAAGAATATATTTAAACCATTCCTATAGTGTCTGTTATACGAGAGTAGTGTAAAGGATATACGGATATTGAAATAATAAACTAGTCCTCATCATACGGGGAATAGAGGCGTGTTTCGTAACCCATGTTTGTGACCAGAATCAGGGCCGGTCGCAGATCGATGTCATTCACTGGATTGTCTGGTCCAGACACGACGTTTTACAGGCCACCATCATACGGTTGGAATATTATTTATTATTATTTTAATATAATTTGTGTATTTCTCTAAGGCATTTACACGGTTTTGAATAACTATGTTTTAAAAGAAATAAAGCATGACTGTTTGACCAAAAATTATCAATGTAACTTCCATTACAATTAAATGGCGGAAGTATACTTTGTTAACTTACAAAATTCGACCGGAATGTTAAGCAACAAACAAACACAAGCCGATTGTGTGTCAATAAACTCCCTCGACCGAGCAGTCAACAACCAGTTTCACTGTCCCAATCTATTACGTTTTGTTTGTTTGCTTGTTTAAACTCCGCACTCAGTAATATTCCAGCTATATGGTGGCGGTCTGTAAATAATCGAGTCTGGACCAGACAATCCCAAATCATATACGTTAGACTGACTGACTGAATGAGTTTAGTTTAGTTTTACGCCGCTTTTAGCAATATTCTAGCAATATCACGGCGGGGGGACACCAGAAATGGGCTTCACACATTGTACTCATGTGGGGAATCGAACCCGGGTCTTCGGCGCGACGAGCCAACGCTTTAACCACTAGGCTACCCCACCGCCCCCATATAGGTTAGAGGTTATCTTTGGGAACCAAACAAAAATCAGCGGTAAACAAATGCTTTCTGATTTTCTGACAATGAGCGCTTGTGCTTTCCTTGACAAAAACGTGCTATTCTCCTCTCATGACCTGCAACGTTGCCATGTTCACTAGTGACAGCGTCATTCGTAAAAATGTAAACTGTGCCGGTCACTCGGAACTAGTGGATGTTAGGAATAATCCGAAACAGTGGATATACTGCAAAATCCAAAAACAGTGAATATAAAGTATAATCCGAAATAATGGATATAATGCATAATCCTAAACAATGGATATCAAAGTCAAATATATAAAGTTTAAATTTGAAAACAGCCCAATTAAAAATCAAATTTACTGATCAAACGTTAAAATGTCAGTATGGTTAAAACGTGTTAGTGCATTACTGAAATCAACCGATACTTTCATTTTAGAGAAATATTAATTTCATATTTTCAGATGAATGGAGTGTTTCATTACTACATTCAACATAAAGACAACATTCAGAACGTGTACAGAAAGAAACATGATATACAGTATATACCATTTATGAGTGTTGCGAACAGTAAGCAAACCACCTGATCTTGGCTGGATAGTTCAACCTGGATAGCTTACCTTGGATATAGGACACAAAAACCACAAACAGAAAAGCCACAGCGGTCCTCATGTTATGTTTCCAAGCTGAATCAAATGTGATCAAGCTCTGGGACAAAACTTATAGTCTATCAGTACACTGAAACCTGCTAACTTCTCACGCCACGAGATAGGCCTGGGACGTTTTGGAGTTTGTTTGGTTACAGCCTGTAATGTCGAAACTGTAGCAAGAACGTCGAAAGCTAAAGTCAAAAACTCTAAAATGTTCAGAATGTTACGATTGAAATACATACATATAATAATTACTTAGAAATAATTGAGAGATTTACAGTAGTGGATTAGATATCCTTGAATCAGTGACAGCCATCTAAAGTCACATAGATTCTGTGTAAATATGATATTTTACGAGCGCTTCGAGTGAAAAGTGATGTCGTATTCATTGCTTTGACGTTAACATTATTAACATTATCTTGATTGCAACAAATATTTATTTTCTCCCCATCTGTGTACTTTAAAGTTCGTTTGGCAATTATTAAGCAAAGTGGTTGATTTGGCTAAATGAGTGTTTCTACGACAACCGTAAGTTGACTATTTGTCATATGCAACTTGACTGGTTTGTCTTCCTAAGACTGGTTGCGCTTCTCACCGCACTGCAGCCCCTAAGCGAAGTTCAGGATACCAGTCTCGTTTCAAGCGTCCCAACCTGGTTCCTTGGGTACGCTACGCTGACGCTACATTGTGTCCACGTTGCAGTGTGTGTGTGTGTGTGTGTAATACAATTCTTTTTCACATGTCTCTGCACTAATCACCTATTACATAATTGGCAACGATGTCTAAGGAAGTCAGACGTCGGAGCCGACCGCGTGACGGCCCAGGACCGTCCAAATCTAACGGCAGACCGTCTAAACTTTCTTCCAAAAGCCCAGGAGGCTTCTTCACCAAATTGGCAATATCAGTTTTGGCAGCCGGCGTAGTGCTTGTTATTGCATATATACGGTATCAGACCTCACTCAAGTTAGCAGTGAAGACGCCACTTCATTCACCGAAAATACTGGCCGATAACAGTTCCAGTGCTGCTGAAAACCCCGACAGATTTTGGGGAACATACAGATCACACATGTATTTCGGCCTGAAGACGAGGAGCAAAGCATCGCCAGTTGTTGGTATGAAACCTTTTATTCAACATTTCTGGCATAATAGGCCTGTTTAAGTTTTGTGTTGCAAAGGGAACTTTACTGAACTGCAGTAATTGGGTCCCTGTTTCAGCGGTATCGTATTTATGAGGGCGCACACACAAGGGCGATGTGTTTTAGAGGCGATATTTAAGATCATGGTTCGAGCAAAGTATCATTTGAACTGAACGAGCATGTTAGGTTGAAACATGTCGTTGTATTCACACTGCGTAAATCAATGTTCATACTGTTGATCACTGGATTGTCTGGTTCGCTTCAATACTACATAACAACGTATGGTATGGATTTACCTTCCAACTTCTAAATGCCCATCAATACTACAAACAAAGAAACGGGCATGAGAAATATGATCTGTGAAACATTCAATGAAAGTCAAGCTCATTTTTGCAAACACTGATACCACCCTTTAGTAGGCCTTTCCACCCCTTGTTTCTTGTTTCCAGTTTTCCCTTTATCCCAAGTGTTTTATTCGGATAACAAAATGACAACAGTGTTAGCAGCAAATATATCCCCTGTAAAACCCTCTTGCTTTCAGTTGTAAATAAATGTGCTTGCTTTGTCCTTGATTCATGAACTTGTATAAATCAAGGAACATTCTTTCTTGATACTGCAGTCTACATAAAGAGATAACTCTACCATTAGAATTCCATGAAAGAACAGGTACCCACATAACTGACAATACTTAGAAGTTTTGCAGCTGTTATAATAATGTTATGATAATATTAAGGTGAGGTGAGGTGAAATTGGGTTTAACGTTGCGCTGAAGAATATTTCGCTCATATGACGACGTGCATGCGTGTGTATGTGTAGGTGCGGCTGCTTGTACTAGCCCAGACTGAAGCTGGTTTTATAGTGCTAGCCCACTGAGATACCATGCCGCAGTGAAGCATGAATACCCCACTCAGACACATTATAATGACTCCGAGCGACCAGTCCTTGTTGTACCCATTAATGCCGAGCGCCAGGCAGGGACCAACAAGTACCATATTTAACGTCTTTTGGTATGACGCGGTCGGGGATCGAACCCGCGACCTTCGGGCTCTCCAGGCGGGCACTCTAACCACTACACCATGGAGGCGGTCTATGATAATATTAAAGTGTATTTAAAGCTTTGGGCAAGTAAATAATTTCTAAACCTGAATGAGCGAGTGAGTGAGTTTAGTTTTACTCCGCCTTTAGCAATATTCGAGCAATATCATGGCAGGGGACACCAGAAAAGGGTCTCACACAATGTACCCATGTGGGGAATCGAACCCAGGTCTTAGACGTGTAGAGCGACTAGGCTACCTCACCGCCCCTAAACCTGAATGGAATTTTGATAGTAGTAACAAGATACACAAAGATGCTTCTAATTCTTTCAGGTCTGATGTGGCTGAATCAGTTCACAGGGCAGATGCCGCCACCGTTGCGTCATTGGTGCGACCAGGGTGACCAGCTACAGAGCTATGGCTGGACGCTGCACGATGGCGCCAACTTTGGTGTTCAGGATATTCATGAGTCTACGTACATGCTGCGAACTCAGTTTGTGAAGCGACCTGGTGGTCAGCATGGTGGGGGACTGGTCAGCCAGAGTCAAAGCAGTTCCATATGTAAGTAGGAGTGCCAATGTGGTAAGAGATCCAGGTCAAAATAGGTTCCTGTTACCTCGAGTTGACTTGAATCATGACCTCGGAGTTGGAACACTGTGCCTGATGGGTTATCCATGTTAAACACCATGACATGGGGTCTAGCACAATTAAACCAGCACTGTCTGTCTCTATCTGTGATATAAACTCATTGTAATTACCGGTATGTTTAAAAAGTATCACCTCTACAAACTGCTTATTGCTGCAGTCAGATGTAAGTCGGCTGGACATTTAGCAATTACTCATTCTTCTCTCTCTCTGTCTCCCTCCCACCTCTCTCCTTCTCTTTCTCTATCTCTGTTTCTCTGTCTCCCTCCCCCCCTCTCTCTGCTCTATGTCTCTCTGCCTCTCTCTCTATGTCTCTCTGCCTCTCCTCTCTCTATGTCTCTTCGCCGTGAATAGCTGCAACATTGCTGATGTGGCGTTAAGCTATATTCACTCACTTTCTCTATCTCTCTGTTTCTCTCTCTCCCTTTCTTTGTGTTTCTCCCTTCCCTTCTTTATCAGCCTCTCTCTCAATGAATATTTGATTCTAATGATCACAAATAATAAACTGAATTCAAGAAGGGATATGGTTCGATTCACCGACCGAATGCATGAATGCATAACAGGATGGTGACGATCAATCTCCACTATACCCTGGATGCATCCACGGCTTGGCCTGATAATTTTATTACTTCCCTTGGCTGGCTCCGCATTCTCACAGTAGCCAATCAGCTAAGCCGCCGTAACAACCGAGCTTGCCAGTGTCAACAAAGATAGCGGTTGCAGTCGCGAAGGTTTGTTCGCAGTGCCACTCAGATATTTGGGGAAATAATCCAGACAAATTGACAGATCTGAAACTTTAAAAAATATATGAAAGAATTCCTTCTACCTCTTTCAGAGTACCTCTACATCAATTGTGTTGCCTAGTTTAAACGGTTAGATAATTTAAGAAGCGAAAGTGAGTTGTGATTGGTACACTCAACTTCCCAGTGTAGACACCTGATTGGATAAAAAGCCAGCCAAGGGAGGTAATAAAATCATCGGACCAAGCCGTGGATGCATCCAGGGTATAGTGGAGAATGATCGTAACGTATACCCTGGAGATTATCGAGGATGAGTCTGAAGTTACTTACTGCATCCTTTCTTCTTCCAGAACCCAAACAAACCTCCGACAGTGTCTCTGATGTTCTACATGGCCCTTGATGGTCAAGGTCAGCTGGACCCACAAGTGACCAAGAAGCGCCTCTCATCAATCAAGGGGTTCTCAGAGGAACTCGGTCACTTTGAGCTGAAGTTCCCCAAGAACACGGCAACAGGGGCCAAGCACGGTCATCTGATCAGCCAGTCTCCTCAGCTGGACAAGCTGAAGGACGTCCTCATGTCCTCTATGTCAGTGGATGCTTGGGACAAGAAGAGGACTTTGCCATATTTTGTACTAAATGGCCGTGCCATCCCAAGTGAGCAGCCCACAAACTTTGTTGTGCACCAGGTCACTGCAACTCTACCGTTTGAAATGGAGGTTGTGTTTGAGTCTGGTAGCGTCACTAACAGACGTGACACTTTAGCTGGAAGTGTGTTTGAAAATTCCTTGCAAAACCATGTGAGTACCTTCAATGAACGTTTCTTAAAAACTTTTCCACTCAAAGAGAAGGGATACTCTGAGAAGGAAATAAATTTTGCCAAAGCAGCTCTTAGTAATATGGTTGGCAGCATCGGTTATTTCTATGGATCGTCTCTTGTTCAATCCATTTACAATGAAGAACCCGTTGAGTATTGGCAGACCTCTCTATACACTGGAGTCCCTTCACGACCATTCTTTCCACGAGGGTTTCTATGGGATGAAGGCTTTCATAACCTCCTCATCAGCAAATGGGATCCCTCCATCTCCAAAGACATCATTGCTCATTGGCTGGACACCATGAATATTGAGGGCTGGATTCCTCGGGAGCAGATTCTTGGAGTTGAGGCTCGGGCAAAGGTTCCAGCTGAATTTGTTGTTCAAAGAAACAAAAATGCAAATCCACCAACATTTTTCCTTCCTCTTCAGCGACTTATCAAAGACATGATCGTGAGCAACACGCTCAAAGACAGAGCATTTCTCGGCGCCCTCTATCCACGATTAAAGGCCTGGTACTCTTGGTACAACTCGAGTCAAGTCGGAAAAGTTCCTTCATCTTATCGCTGGCGAGGGAGAGATGCCTCTGCTGTCAAGCAGCTCAATCCTTTAACCTTGACCTCTGGGCTCGATGACTACCCACGTTCCTCTCACCCAACAGATGACGAGAGGCATGTTGACCTACGATGCTGGCTTGCACTAGCTTCAGGTGTTATGGCCGATATTGCACGCTCATTGGATCAAGATTGGGAAGACTATGACCGCACAGCACAAACTGTTGACCAATAATGACCTCCTGGATGAACTGCATTGGTCAGAACAAGGTCAGCAGTACAGTGACTATGGCCTTCACACTGACCGGGTCAAGCTGGAACGACCAAAACCTCAGGTAAACCTTCAACCTGGACAACGACCCCCGCCAATGAACCAAGACAAAATACGAGTCACTATGGAGGAACCAAAAAGCCAGTTTGTCAACATGTTTGGATATGTTAGTCTCTTTCCATTTCTTTTAAAAATCGTGGAACCCGATTCACCCAAACTGTACAAGATTCTCAACGATCTCAAAAATCCGACCCTGCTGTGGACGGACTATGGTTTGCGGTCACTGTCCCAGAGTACAAAACTGTACAACCGATACAATACAGAACATGATCCTCCATACTGGCGAGGCGCCATCTGGATTAACATGAACTACTTAGCTCTTGGCTCCTTAGACTTTTATTCCAAAGCCAAAGGGCCTTACCGAAATTTGGCTTCAGGTATATACAAAGATTTGAGAAAAAATATTGTAGATAATATCATAGCTAATTATGAAAAAACAGGATATATATGGGAAAATTATAGTGACAAAACGGGCAAGGTCGTGGGAGTCATCCGTTTACTGGATGGTCAGCTCTGGTAGTATTGATCATGGGGGAGAGATATTGAAACTACTGTTGTCATCATTGAAGAGGTACAGACTCAACTGGCTGACCCTTAGGGACCAGTCATTTATTATAGGGGTGGGTTGGTTGGAGGGAATCTGAGGATCACCAAGAAATCAGTGTCAAGAGGAGGGAAGGTCATAAAAATTTTATGATAAAATGAACAATTCCCGGTCATGAATAAATGTACATGGGCATAGAAACGGTCATCCAAAAATATGACAAGCATTAGGTGAGGGTCATTATTTTCTGTACATTTGTGTACTAAAATCTTTGACAGCCCTTCCAACTGTAATAATGACTGGTCCCTTCAGCTTGCAAGAAACATATTATCATGGGATTCAATCGTAGATTTATTCTGGTCATGTTTCTAGGTTTGCCAGCACCCACACGTGCTCGTAGGTTTCTCGGAAGTTGTGAGCGCCGGAGTTCTGTATCACATTCCACCAACATCAAACTGACACGGGTGGTGGGGTAGCCCAGTGGTTAAAGCGTTCGCTGGTCACGCCAAAGGCCTGGGTTCGATTCCCCACATGGGTACGATGTGTAAAGCCCATTTCTGGTTTCTCCTGCTGTGATATTGCTGGAATATTGCTAAAAGCAGCATAAAACCATACTCACTCACTCACTCACTAAAACTGACACGCCATGATGAGACCTATTTACTGTTTTAGTGAGTCAGCGCACTCACTCACTCACTCTATTACCACTCAGTTTTAATCTGGTTGTTAAATAAGACTTGAACACATCTGCAGACTCGGGTTTATTAAGGGGCGGTGGGGTAGTCTAATGGTAAAGCGACCGCTCGTCACGCTGAAGACCCAGGGTTCCATTCCCCACATGGGTACAATGTGTGAAGCCCATTTCTGGTGTCCCCCCCATGATATTGCTGGAATATCGCTAAAAGCGTGTGAAAACCATACTCACTCACTCAGGTTTATTGATCCATATTTGTCTCATGACATGACTGGGTTTTCCAGTATGCACAAGTTTGACGGATGTAGAAGAAAAAATGCATCCCAAGTGACCCTCAATAAGGGCAGCATTTTAATTTTTTCAGTTTCTCATCGCCCGACCGACCCTTCTAATTTTTTTGCCCCAACCCCCTCAAAAATCCTCTTTTTTTTTTCCATTCCTAAAACATCATATAAATAGAGGCGGTGGGGTAGCCTCATGGTTAAAGCTTGTCTCGTCACAAACAAGACCGCTCCCACATGGGTACATTTCTGGTGTTCCCCGCCTTGATGTTGCTGAAATATTGCTAAAAGCGCGTAAAACCAAAACTCAGTCAGTCAGTCATCATATAAATGATTATCTATCTAAAATGTTTTAATCAGTGCTGCCACAAGTCCAAAGAACACGATAAATTGTAATAAGAATTACAATAAATGAGAATCAAGAACAGTATTCAGAAAATTTTGTGTTTATTAAAAAAATGTTTTTATTTATATTTTTTTGCTCCAACCGACCGACCCATGTTCAGAATTTGGTGGCTACGTGAAACACGTAAAAAAACCTAAATGATACCCTAATATGCATCGTACCATATTCTTGGCAAGGAATGTAATGGGCCTCTGAGTGACTACAGCAGATATATAGCCCTACACTACAGTACTGTATTTCCTTTGAAGACCCTTGGAAATTAAATAGCTATGATCCCCTGGGCACAATGTGTGAAGCCCATTTCTGGTGTCCCCCACCGTGATGTTGCTGGAATATTGTGGGGTAAAAAACTCTTCAGTGACCCCTGAACGCTAATCCCCTGGACACCTCTTGAAACTTCCATGCAAGTCTATAGTATTTTGGCCCATATTGCTTCGTTTTTTGGAAGATGAGATTCTTGGAGCTCACTTATATTATTTTGTAAATGACTTTTTAATAGAAATAAATATGTCCATTTCAGAGTCTTCATCTTCATGTTGGTGTAGATTAGAGAACTTTTTGCCTAAACTGAACATGGACTTGAGGGGTATAGTCTTCGTAGAGATTTAAAGAAAATGTCCCAGAACTAATATGTTTCTTTCACGATTAAGATGCTCTCTTGATAGATTCATCTTCTGACGATTTTACGTGCATAATCACCATTGTAAATGTTTTATCAAGCTTAAGTATACATTCATTAAATTTTTTTAGTGTATTGGACAAGCTTGTTAACATTGTAGCAGTTACTCGAGACATTTTTATCCCCCACCACATAGTGAGACTGGCAGGATGGACAAATATGCCTGCAGGAAAGTGGATACAAGGATGAAGATATGTCTTTAAGGAATGAATGTGTTCATTTAGCCAGAAACCCATCAGTGGAAATTTTATTTTTTACAGAGTTATGACCCTTGTTTGCTAATTTATAAAATGTGCCCAAAATGTTTGGGTTATTTTTTCCAGAAACATCTAGGTTGACATTTTGTATACATCACTAAGGGATGCCCTGGACATTTTGAAATGAATCATATGATTAATATTGTACAGAGTTATGGCCCTTGTTTCATTCATTGACATGGTGCACTGTGCCTCAAAATGGGAAATGGTTTGACGGAATCCACTTTGCATTCATCATTATGGGATTAATATGTGATCAAGTTAGAAATTTAGCCTGAATATTTGGTATTTGGCTATGACTCTTGACATGTTTGCATTTGAGTAGAAGAGGGAAGATGTGTTTTAGGCTAATAACTAGTCTCTAAAATGAACATCTTTTAAAGATAAACAGTAACAGTTCAAAATAAAATATAATGAAAAGGAGCCCTTCGACTTTCTTCATTTTCAGCAGATTGGTACAGACCCTGAAACTGTGGACTTGCATTGGCCTTGTTGGATATATTTGTTTCAGGGTCAGTATGACAGACTAGATGTGTTTCAGCAGCAGAACATATGAGCCTTGTCAAATGTCTCAAATCTTTGTATGAACAACAGACGAGCTGAAGTGGTGCCTTTGATTTTGTTGAATTTTTAGAAACCCGTGTTTAGCTTTTCAAAGGCAGCATGTTTAAAATAAAAAGTCTTTTTTTTCTTAATTCTGCCCATCTTTTATTAAATCTTTAGGAAACTTTGCAAATGTATTGAGTTAGTTGACATTAGTGCCAACTGTTTCCACAGAAATATTTTACACTTTTTTCATACAGGATATGGATGACTGTCCATGATGACCTTTTCATAAACACAAGGGACAGAATTTACTTTTTTTGGAAAAAATCGTAAATCTAAAGGAGCATCCTTTTCATTTCAATGTGGCTGGCTGGAAGATTGTTTAAATGAATGGTTTATTCTGAAGTATGTACAAAATAGTTGTTGGTAGTGAAAAAAACAAAACAAATTCGTTTGTGGAAAATACTCAGTAATTTCCCTTCATTCAAAATTAAGATGCTTCCTATCTGAAACAACTACTGTTTCCATGGAAACAGTTAATTTGATTTAGGTCAGTGTGGATTACTGCTTATCCTACATTCTTTGTTGTTATCATGATTAAAATTGTCACATTGTCATGCTTACTGAGGGGCGGTGGGGTAGCCTAATGGTTAAAGCGTTGGCTCGTCACGCGCCGAAGACCCGGGTTCGAATCCCCACATGGGCACAATGTGTGAAGCCCATTTCTGGTATCCCCTGCCGTGATGTTGCTGGAATATTGCTAAAAGCGGCGTAAAACCAAACTCAGTCAGTCAGTCAGTCATGCTTACTGAATGTTTGGTATTACCACTGTGACTTTCATTTAGTATCAGTATAGAACATATCATTTAATCAGATTTGAGCTTGTTCATAATATGTCTGTTACGTATGCTTGATTGTCATGATTGTGGGAGGATATATATTAATTTACATCACAGGATAAAAATCAGGGTATCACAATGCATCAATACATCATGAACTTAACCAGATGAATTAATACTCTTTACAGCTACCCATGTGTTAATTCATGTTTTAATTCTTACAAAATTTTAGAAGATATTGTTAACTTAATTTGGTTATAACTTGAAAACTACTTATTGTTACTTACCCTTGTCAAGAATTTTTTTATTAAATCTTACTTCTAAAAAAGTATAAGAATAACCTTGATTTACAATTAATGTTATACAAAATGGTCTAAGTAAATTTAGGCTCAGTATCATTCGTTACACTGCTATACTGAGTCTAACAAAACCTAGTATAAAGTCGCGGCAGCTAACCTTTGAGCCACCATCCAATCAAATGCGAGATGGATGAACGGATTTAACCAATCTGACAATGGCTGCTGTTTAGGGTTCGTCAACAAACGAAAATCAGGATAAAACACAGATATTTGACCTGCAGTAATACGCGTAGGGCTTTCTGATGACATTTTTATCATTTGGAATCGTTCGGGTACAACCTTTTTCGAGGTAAAAGTTCAAAAGGCATCTGCAAATGTCAACTTTCTCATTTTGGTAAGCTGTGTCCTGATTGGTCAATTGAAAAGGTTAGCTGACGCGACCTTCTACTAGGGTTTGTTAGACTCAGTATAAGCAGTGTAACAAATATTACTGAGCCTAAGTTTACTTAGGCTGGTTGTTTTGGCGCATTAATTTGTCATTTGTTTCAACCTGTGTCACAGTTGGGGTAACCTAGTGGTTAAAGCGTTCGCTTGTCACACCGAAGACCCGAGTTTGATTCCCCAGATGGGTACAATGTGTGAAGCCCATTTCTGGTTTTATTATCTACAGAGTGTCATAAACTACTGTTGTTTTTCTATTGTTATCTACGTGTTATACCAATAAGTATTGGGGAAATAACATCACATGTATTGCCTTTTACATTTTAAAGTGGCAGTGGGGTGGTCTAGTGGTTAAAGTGTTTGCTCGTCACGCTGAAGACCCAGGTTCGATTCCCTACATCGGTACAATGTGTGAAGCCCATTTCTGGTGTCCCCACCGTGATATTGCTGGAATATTGCTAAAAGCGATGTAAAACTCATTCACTAACTCATATATTTTTTACCGCTTTTTGGCTTTTAAGTCCAGGCAATTGTGTAGGTCGATGCTCATGCTGTTGATCACTGGATTGTCTGGTCCAGACACAATTATTTACAGGCCGCTGCCATATAGCTGGAATATTGCTAAAAGCGGCATTAAACTAAGTTCACTCACTCACTCGACATGGAATTAATTCTATCCAGAACAAATATTGCCAGTATTAATGTATCATGGAAAGACTTTCTCATAAAAACTCCACCATGGGAATAATTCTCCTTGAGGAATATAGTACATTGGAACAATTTCACTATTGGAATATAAATTCCTGCACTGAAATTGTTCCTTAGTACTAAATCATTACTGACATACTGTTAGTGATCATGTATTCAGCATAATATTCTGTGTAACAAGCTGTAGGGAATGGCGCAGAAGTCGTAGTGTTAGTCTCGCAGCCGTATTGTCATGGATACTGATTTTTCATGCATCTTATCGAAATATAACATGGATATACAGGGTATAAGTTTTATTAATGATGGTTACTTAGGATTTGTAAGATTTGTATTTTCATTTCAACATTTCATGTTTAACATATATTTCCTGGTATCCAACATTTCTGAAATGCTGAACTGCAAATTAGTTCTATCAGAAAACTGTTCTGTAACCCAGTGTCGTATATCAAAGTTATGCCATGCAAACAGAAATTATACCTCATTTATGATACATTGTCAGTATGCCTGGTTACATATTTGACCAGTTATTATCTGCAAAGAAAAAAATACATCCAAATTATGTTTGTTTAAACTTCGTTGTTCATATCCAGATGGTGCAGTGTGTATGATACGTAACGTGAATAAAAGGCTGACCAAAGAGGATAAAATAGTGTTTCTGCTGATTGGTCAATGCATTGTGGGTCAGAAATTTAATAATAATAATAATAATGCTAATTTTTGCGCCTAGAATCCAACGCGATGCTGTTCTCTGGTGTTACATTATTACCCTGACGGAATTGTACTTTCAAAGCTGCTACTAATCGCGACCGTATAGGTCTGTACATCCACTTTTCAGGTACCGGTACCTATTTTAAACAGCTGGGTGGACTGAGTGCAATGTGGACGAAGTGCCTTGCCCAGGGACACAACACAGTATGAGACCCAGGTCACAAATTTTGGTGTCTCCACCGGGATTCGAATCCAGGCCTTTGGCGTGAGAGGCCAGCATGCCAACCACTACACCACTGTGCTCCACTTTAGTGTCAACCGGTGGGGGAAGAAATGATGAAATGAGTCCCACTTGTCAGACTTCTTGTCGGTCCTGGTCAGGCTCTCTGACTTTGCTAGATTCCCCACATGGGTACAATGTGTGACCACAAGTGGCGTAAAACGAAACTCTCTCTCTGACTTTGCCGATTGTATGTTACTGTACAACATGGTTTAGATTATAGCTGGAACAGTGTAGCGTGTTTAAAGAGCATCCACTCACTCAGTTACTCTCAACTATATCTGGGATCTCAGGGGCGGAAATAACCCAGCCCGACGTCCAAGTCCAGTGTTTTTCTCTTTCGGGCAAGCAAATTTGTATATCACACTGTACCAGTGTCCAGTTGACTTTCCAATGTTAATTATGTTGTTTATTTAAAAAATCAACAAGAAAACGGTCGGTATAGTGGAAACATTATCAGGGCAAGTGATTTTACATGTGCCACTGTACCAGAGTACACTAGCAATTTTAAAGTTATTTCCACCCCTGGATCTGTATGGACTACTTGTGTACTCCCCCGCAACCTATGATGTTTGTAGAAGTTGACAATGGACTGGTTTGTCAAAATGGATCGGGCAGGCAGTCAGTTTCAGTGACCTGGTTGATGAGTGTATTCATACCAATGGCATGGCTTGTTGCTCCCAATATACTATACTACTCAAAGTTTGATAAGGATCATATTTTTCAGCACTTGTAAAACTTTCAACAAAGGTGAATGACAACCAACACAGAGTGATTGATGTTCAGAAATGTTTACTTCAAGAAATTGTGACAGAAAAATTTGGCAAACATGACATTTCATCGCGTACTCCTAAGGTAAAGGGAGAGTACCATAAAAAGCATGGTAATTTCATGATCACGAAATTGTTTAAACTCTGCACATTCCATTTCACACTGCACAAACAAGTGTCAATAGCGGGTATGTCCTCCGTTAGCTCCAATGACAGCTTGGCAACGCCGCCTCATGCTTCCAACGAGGTTTTGAATGGACGCAAGATAGAGATTGTTCCATTCTTGGATCAGAACATTTTCAAGTTCCTGGAGGGTGGTTGGTTGTACAGGACGACGTGAAATCGCTACCTGAAGCATATTCCAGACATGCTCGATAGGGTTGAGGTCTGGAGAACGAGCTGGCCAGTCCATACTTAACAATTGTCTCACGCTCCAGGTACTTTCGCCCACCAATTCTAGCACGATGTGGACGGCATTATCGTCCATGAGGATGAAGTCAGGACCAACAGCACCAGCATATGGTCTCACGTACACATCCAGGACTTCATCCCTGTAGCGCCTCTCGGTCATCGTGGCTCTCGCCTTTTAGGACATGGAGATCAGTTCGCCTAGCTCGACTGATTCCTCCCCAAATCATCAACGCACCCACCACCATATCTGTCGTGGTTCAGCAACATTAGCGTCCTGATATCGCTCCTGCCCTTCTCTCCACACTCGCGCACTCCACGATCTGTGAAGTCAACACAAAACCTCGACTCGCCTGTGAAAGTACAGGGGCCCAATCAACAACCCTCCAATTCACATGAGCCCTGGCCCAATTCAAACGATCTTGTCTGTGTCGCTGAGTAAGAGGGATGCTAATACAGGCTCTCCGGGAACGAAGACCAGCTTCATGAAGACGATTACGCGACAGTTTGGCGTGGAAATGTTAACTCCAGTTGCATTCAGAAGATCATTTCTAAGCTTAGAGTCGCCGCTGTAAACCCGATGACGTTGTGCTGAAATCAAGAGAAAACGGTCATCTTGCTGCGTGGTGGACCTTTCTCGTCAGCTTCCATGTCGATGAGAAGCTGAACCATGAGCTTGATACGGTATTCTAAGATGCCTAGCGTTAGAACAATCGAAAAAAAAATACATTATCAGACAATAAAGGTATAGTTTTTGATGACGTAACAATTGAATGACGCTATCCCGCCACAATGCGCCATTCTAGTGTGCCCCTCAGAATCGTAACCATTTTACATTACGCCACAATGTAAGCCACGCCACGATGCATGTCAGTTGTCATCGCCGCACGGCCTCCTACAGTAAACTACACCGCTGCATCCCAGTTTCTTGGTTTGCTGTTGCTTCACGCAGCTAACATCACTGGTGGAAACATTACGCTTATGTTTTACGACGGTTAAAATGTGTCATTTCGACTCACAAGTTTTCAGCGACACGGTAACGCTCGCGAATGTTTACATTCCCACAATGCAATTGTGGAATGTCGCTTTGACTACTCAACTTCCTCTGGATGTACTGATCTAAACTTACGCTTGGTAGTAGAAATGCAACGCTCATATTGCCCCATATGGTTTACGCAATGACAGATGTAATTAAAATAATTCAGAGAAGATATTTAATCCGAACGTAAACCGCCATCAAACTGTTATCATTTGTTTTTTCTGGTAACGCTCGCCTTAACGAGGGGCAGACACATCAATAGAACAGCCACCAGTTAGCCCTGTGCGAGGATTCTTAATTTAGGTCACCGACACCGCCGCTTGTTTTCTGCCTTAAATTAATCGTAATTATCCTTAGAAAGTATTAAATTTGGCATCTTAGAAAAGAAATATTGTTTATTCTACCACCATGTATAGTAGTTAAAAAACATTTTTCGCCATGAACTATTATAATCGTTAGCACTCGGACGCAAGCCGCCCTCGCGGCTTTAACTATAATAGTTCAGGGCAAAAGTGTGTTTTATTACACTATACATGGTGGTAGAGCCAAGTGTATTTCTTAATCTATCCCGCACCTCAACCATGCTGGATCACTAGTATGGTGCCTTAGCCAGCTCGCCCACCGCACTCGCCCATCGCATAGAATGTAGCTTGTGTATTCCTGAGTGCAACAAACACAGTGTGCAAACTTCCTGGGTAGCAGCAGTTGTCTCCCTTATGTTGTTGGTCAACCACAGGTTCACCTGTTCCCTGGGTGAATACAGACGGCATTAATACAGCCGAAACACTGCTGATTTAGAAATGTTCCTGCTCTCTCCCGTTCAAGATGACTAATCACATATGTCACTCTTAAGCAGCCGGAACACTGTAAGGTGTGGCATGAATATAGCAAATGAAAACATTATTTAACATTTTATTGTTTGCAGATATCATATATACGGAGAACAAGATTCTGTACATTGCCAAGTGACAGTCAATTACAGTCAATTATTACAGTGAAGCCAGGAAGGAACACATCAACAGATGACACTAAGATACTACATACTGGATACGCAATCACCAAAATCAGGACATATTTGATGCATAGGGGATTAAAGCATAAAGCCTGGATGTGTCTTGAGGCAAAACACGATACAGTACACAAATGACTTTCAGAGATACAAAAATAAAAAATAATTATAATCAAGCTTGACCTAGGCTTATTTTTCCTGAAAAATGATTATTAATTATTGACATATCTGACAATATCTTTTATAAAAGCTAAGAAATAGAAACAAGGCTGGGATTTACCACTGAGTATCCTCAGCAAAATTCACCATTTCCAACTGTGCTAATGATTAAACTGATCTGTGTGTAAGCACAAAATGTGTTTCTTAAAGTAGAAAAGGTAACTTGGGGAGATAACAAACTTATCACTTATGTCATGTCTTGATAAAGTTAGCCAATAAAAGCAGTTCTACAGGGAAGTTACTGGTCCCACACAAAGAATGGCCAAAAAAACCTAGAAGACATTAAACATGTATTTGCATCTCATCACAAATATTTTTTTCCAAATATTTTCTTTTTGTCCTGGGCTATAACTGATTAGTAATAACCGACACTTGTATGACAAGGAAACGGAGGCGAGGCTTGAAATAGTTTCACCAATTTCTCACACTTTATTATTAAAATATTCTGATCAATATTCCACAGGAGGTAAACTGATTGAGTGTGATTGAAAATACAGCGACTGACCTTTAATGTTTTTCATCTTAAATTTATCAGACCATATCAAGTGCTAACTGGTACTAGAAAATTTTAACTATAAATTGTATATTTATAAATACTGATCTCAATGTTTTGAAGCAGAATGTGTCAAAACACTCGACACAACAACTTAAGAACTAAATAAATTAGGACACCCAACTTTATAATTATTATAGAGATATAAAACATAAACCACTACAAGGGCTGTAAGAAATATGTGGATTTAAAATCAGTGATACACAGCCAAGAATGATCCTTAATGAATCCAATATTGTGACTGACAGTTCAATCTACTAATTATCTTGAGGTGGTTTTGTAGATGATATACACATACATACTGACTAGACATTTGAGGTCATTAGCTCTTTAACAAATAATTGCCTATAACATGAGATATTGTTAATGACTTAGTTAATAGATCCTCCAACACAAAATTTAGAAAAATAAATTGAAAGGTCTCTCATCCCAATGAAAAACAAAGTCTGTTAACTTGTAATTTAGTACTGAAAACATCAGGGAAGACGCACACTCTTGTTTAAAATTTAAAAAAATGCACCTTAAATTAATTTCTGTTTCATTAAACTGACAATGTATTAATAAAGCACATTCATCATATGCCTAAAGAGCGTTGTCTCAAATATTCTTTTTTGCACCTTTCTAGCCTCTGCAGGAAGGTTTAGAAAAAAATCCTAAAATCCAAGTCATCAAAAACAGTCCTATGAAGTGTCATTCAAATAGTTCTCCACTGAACAAACTCGTTATATCAATCACTGTAATTTTGGTATTTATGACATTTGATTCCAAACTTTATCTAATAACACAACTTTTAGTTCACTTTAGCCCACTGTTCCCTGGTATTTGACTGTCTCTTTCAAAATTTGAAGTTCTCGAAAAATCAAAAAGATAAAAACTTCTTTCTGAAAGAATAATGTCACTTATTTCACATTGAAAATATGGCATTCAGCAGCCAATGAAAAAGGCCAGTTGTTTTAATTAGCATCAACATTGGCAGAAATTCATTGCAAGCCATCAGAGCCTTTGGCAAAACCACAGAATATTCCGGCTCTTGTAATCAATAATTGAGAAGGAAAAAAAACGCACCAACAGATCTTGTGATAGCAACAGTTATACAAAACAAGTATCCTCCTTCAAACCATAACAACTAGTCTATCTACATCAATAACATTTCACAAGCTCCCATACAATGATATAAGGGAAACATTTCACCTAAAAGTAGTTGTACACCAAATAGTAGATGTAATATGCAAGTACTAATCTATATTAGGGAAAACATTGTGTTCCTTCCAGTATCAATTGATACAGAACTCAGAAATAGTTGTTTCTTTTTAAAATTATGTGGACTTTAACAAGTATGTAGGAACTGTAATAAAATGGTGATGTTTTGGGTTTTTTAGGTTAGGACTTCATGGGAAATAAAATTATGTGTTTAATTATACATTTTTCTTTATCTGACTATCTCCTGTCAGTATTGTAACCACCGTGTAATGTCTGGTATTTCAGTATATTGCACAACTAAAATGGCAAACACACCTGTAAACAGGTATAAAATGAGCAGCACCCAAGTGTGGTTAACTATGGATACTTGAAGTAGATTACCATGGATACAGATTCCTGGAATGGTTGCCATGGATACGCTTAAAGTCTGGCTGACCATACTGATAATAAATTATACTACATCCCTTCTCCTATGTTGACATTATTGCAGGGTAACAGATTGATAATAGCATTTCATTGGATAATTATCAATATATCTGCAAATGTTTAAAATAACCTCAAAACATACAAAATCTATCTGAAAGGCTGCAGGAAAACAACAGTTCAATACATTTTTGTTTCTTAAAGCAACCATTGGTCTGGCAAATGAAAGTGAGTATTCCTTTCAGCTTGTTAGTGTACATGATGTGTGTGTGTAATCAAGGCATAGTTTGTTCTAGGTGTACAACCAACAGCACTGTGAATGCATACGAATAAATACAGCACTGGCACCTTGCTTGTCAGAATCTTAGCACAAGGATTACGAACAACAAATAATAAATTATGTCTCAAGCTGTGTCATATTCATGTCACAATCATGGAACACTATATTTTTCAAACTAACTCTTCACAATTTGTATGCTTGCGTTAACGGGTAGGTACTACGTACTTTTCTCAGTGGCTATCACTAACCAGGTATTACGAAAAAAATGTTTTAATCAACAAGGAGGTATTTAAGTAACCACTCGGTAAATGCAAGGACACATTCTACATGTACTCAAGCGTGGAAGACCCCACAACAGGAACAGAATAATGTATGTACAACAGCTAACAATTCTGAAAATCTGGGATCAAGCAAGCAGAGTTGGTCAAATATGATATATATTCTTCAGAAAATATACTTCCTTAACTCCAAACACACTTTCAATGTATCATGACTACTGATAATTTCAAGCTGTTTGTAACTCAAACTTGAATTCATTAAACACCTCTCATTTATGCTGTCCAAAGTTATCTTGAGAGTGATGCAAAGCAGACAGAGCTTATTTGGAATACACTGAATACAATAATGCTTCCGATATCAAGTCCCTAAAATTAAACTATGTACCGGTAATAAAATATCAAAATTGGAATTAATACTGCAGCATAGATGCCAACTTTCCCAAATTATGATTAGTATTTTGTATGATGTTACGGTCAGGACACCAAAGCCATACAGAAAACTTGAGTCGTAAATTTTATAAAGAGTTCCTATTTGGACTGACTGACTGACTGACCGACTGACTGAGTTTGGTTTTACGCCGCTTTTAGCAATATTCCAGCAACATCACGGCGGGAGACACCAGGAATGGGCTTCACACATTGTACCCATGTGGGGATTCGAACCGGGTCTTCGGCGTGACGAGCCAACGCTTTAACCACTAGGCTACCCCACCGCCCCTATTTGGACTGAAACAATTTCTGGTCATGTGTGAAATGTTTCATTTGAACTTATCAAACCCATAATCAGACTTCATATCAGTTTTATAAAACAGATGTGTCTGCAGCAGATGGTGTAAGGTTAAAATTTTACCCTCTCTTCTATGAAGAATATTCCCTTGCAGTTTCTTTCATGAAGATTGGCATATGATTTGTATGAAACAAGCAATAACTTGTATTTTAGTTGCAAATCCTAACAAATATGACGCATTTGGGACAGTTGGTAGCTTTGTGGCAGGGAAGACATGTTGCAATATTTCTTTGCTTCCTATCATTCCGTCAAACAGAACCATAACTAAATCTGACGACTAAGCAATTTTAATCAAGATGATTAAGTCCTAGCTGTATGAGCCTACAGAAGGAGGCCTCTCTTGAACTGATATACATAAGAAAACATTAACATATCCAGTGCAGGCCTATCACAAAGCAGTGATCTTACACCACTTGTTCGGGTACATAAGGCAACAGCCGTTTCAGATATGGCTGACACAGTCCTTTGTTTCCTACCCCTGCGGCTAAAGTCAACAGATAAATAATATATTACATGGACATTTACAAGAAATGCACATATGAGGATGTAGAATTATGTGTTAAAATGCCTCCAGGTCTAGAATGTTTTCCGATGTATCGCCTTGACGCCTTCCTCGTTATACTCGCGTTTCGACACCCACATCTTCTTGAATGTATCCAGGGAAGCAAGGATAGAACCCCTGGAACCAACAAAAAGTCATGGTTACAACAACGCTTTGTTTCAGTTATATGCCGTATTTCCTCTAATAAGCACCTGGTGTGCGTTTCACAAAGCGACTGTAGCGCTACGACTGTCGTAAGTCAATGTCAAAGTATGGGAGTTAGGATCACCTTAGTGCTACAATCGCTAATAAGTGCCAGGTGTAAAGCAGCTCACTAACAATTACGGTAATTAGACCCAGTAAGTTCAAAAGCACCAGGTCTCTAATAAGTGAAAAAATAAACGCTCAGGTGCTTATTAGAGGAAATATGGTAGATAACTTCTGTATGTCAATGTACTATTCTGAGGGAGATAAAAAGATATGAATGCAACAAGATATATTCTAACAATGTTCGTTTTAATCAACATTTTGTTTTGTAACGTTTCAATGCAAAGGAAATGAAACAGCATGTGATTCGGGTTTAACATGGCTCAGTATGTCAGATGTGTGATGGCAGATCAACCTTTCATGGAAGACTGACTGACTGACTGACTGAGTTTAGTTTTACGCCGCTTTTAGCAATATTCCAGCAATATCACGGCGGGGGACACCAGAATTTCATGGAAGAAAAGCCATCTGTATGGATCACAGATGTTTAACACTGTTTGGAACAAAGCAGCAATGGTTTGGTGCTGCGGAACCATTAGCAGGGCTATTCTTGGACTCTAGGAATCACTGTGTTCTGGCATGCCTTAGGCATACAACTGCAGTGACTTGGTTGACTTGATAACCCCCAAACCAGCTTTGAGTGAGTGATTGAGTTTAGTTTTACGCCGCGCTCAGCAATATTCCAGCTATATGGCAGCGGTCTGTAAATAATCGAGTCTGGACCAGACAATCCAGTGATTAACAGCATGAACATTGACCTGCGCAATTGGGAACCGATGACATGTGTCAACCATGTCAGCGAGCCTGACCACCCGATCCTGTTAGTCGCCTCTTACGACAAGCATGGGTTACTGAAGATTAATATTCTAGCCTGGATCTTCATGGGTCAAAGCAGCTTTGAAATGACAACATGATACTAATACTACTTCTACTCTTAGTAATAACAACACAGCAAAGAGTTCACTCACCCAATCCATGTAGAATATAACCTTTCTTGGGGAGCAGATATCTGAAGAGAAGAGTTATCAACATCAGTTACAACATACTGTGAAAATATACTGAGAGAAACAAATAAAGGAACACAGAAAAAAATCAAGTGTTCCTTTACTATTTTCCAGTTTTCATCACCAGCTTTGAATAGCGCTGTGGGTGAAAATGTGAGAAACAAAAATAGGAACACTGCCATGAAGTGATGTTCCGTATTTGTTTCTCTCAGTATATTTTGAAGACAAATCAATCTGAACTGTTTGGACTTTGCAACATGAACAGAAGTTCAATTAATTGAGAAATGATTCACATTTCATATTCAGGGTTTTACACAGACTTTGAGAGACAGAGAGTCATTGTGACTCACAGTATTTATTTTGGGGAGTCATTTTCAATGTTTGGGAGTCATGAAATTTTTAGTGTAATATTTATTTGTGTATATCAAAAAGCAAGAGTTTTGCAGAGATTTTGTTGTGTGTTGTATTGCCATTTAAATGTTACCGGAAGTTAATAAATAGTTTATTTTTCACAGTTAAAATCAGTCATAACAAAATCCAGTAAACTGAACAAATAATCATGCTTGTGATTTATTCACTGTAGCATACAGTTATTAACATGAATTGAAAGAAATATCTAAATTAATGAAAACCTCATGAAAACTTTCATTGTTTGCTTATCAAATCAATTTTATTGAACTGAATTCTGGGGGGTCACTCATAAAACTTACGCCAAGCTTGACTCGTACGATAATATTTTGAGAGTCTTTTACAAAATTGTTGCATCAAATACGCAGGAATCACGTGTCATGTAAAACCCTGCATATTGATACTAGTCCTCTAGCCCGAGACTACTCAACTGTGCTGAGGACAAACAAACATCACATGATGGTTGTCTTTATTAACTAATAAAATTTGAATCTTTGATCGTTTGCCACTTCTCAATGCTGTGAGCTGTGATTTTGCTACAAGTCAGTCTACAAGTCAGTGGTCTAGTGACATATGACCCCTAGTTTGTCTTAAACAGTACCCTGAATTTCTAAGGTTGCAATTGGCTCTCAGTAAATAACGCTCAAACAACTGTTTGCATTTGTGAATGCTACTTCGTTTTGCATTATCTTGGTGGCTAACTCAGTTATTGTCTGATAGAATGAGTGAGTGGGTGAGTGAGTGAGTGAGTTTTATGTTGCACTCAGCAATATTCCAGCTATATGGCGGTGGTCTGTGAATAATCAAGTCTGGACCAGACAATGCAGTGATCAACAACATGAGCATCGATCTACGCAATTGGGATACAATGACGCGTCGACCAATTCAGCGAGTCTGGCAACCCAATCCCGTTAGTTGCCTCTTACAACAAGCATGGGTTAGGCAATTACTAGGAATACTTACCCTAATCTTGATATCCTTAGGTGCTAATTTCTTCACTTCACTAAGTAGTCGATCTCCAAAACCTGAAACAAACAAGGAAAATGTATAGAGTTCAGCTGCTAGTGGTACAGGCAGTGCAATGAAGAAAGACTTGTGCAATCAGCAAAAACAATAAAATATTTTCAATCAATAATAGAGTTCCTCTACTTTCAGTAATCCCATGATAATACCTATGAAGGAAATCACACAGCTGCAAACTTTCCCGAACTACAAAAAGTATTTGGTTATGATCTTCTGTCGGGAGATCAAACCTGACAATACAAATTGTCTCCAGTGTAAAATCTTTGATTTCAGAATCTCAGTTGATAATTTTTAATGCTTAGAATCTATTCTGGCAAAAGCAGCACTTGAATAATGCAAGTAGTGTGTCTTGACTACAAAGATGAAACACCAAAGACTGCATACAAATTGAGCAAATGGTTTCAGGTTAAATAGACCAAGTCTATCTTGGTGTCTATACACATTTACTCCTTATGAGTGCCACACTATTTTTATGAGTGAGTGAGTGAGTTTAGTTTTAAGCTGCACTCAGCAATATTCCAGCTATATGGTGGCGGTCTGTAAATAATCGAGTCTGGACCAGACAATCCAGTGATCAACAGCATGAGCATCACTCTGCTCAACTGGGAACCGATGACATGTGTCAACCATGTCAGCAAGCCTGACAATATGATCCCCTTAGTCACCTCTTACGACAATCATGGGTTACTGAAGATTAATATTCTAACCCGGACCTTCCCGGGTTCTTTTTTTAGGAATTAAGGAGGAAATCATGTCATCTCTTAGTTACCATTCATATTACAAATATTTGGGGAAAGCTGTGAATGAACAAAGTTTTTCTTGTCTGCTTCCCCAAACTCTTTGTTCATGAAGAATATCTATCTTAATGCTGTTTCAGAAAGGGAAATAGGATTACAGAGTTACAAATACTTAAAATACTGATGTCTAGAGAAAAATAATTCAAACATTTCAAAGTTTTTCTACCTGTAGTTCAAGCAATATGTAAATGTGACAGTACCTTTAAATAATGTTGATCCACCGGACAAGACAATGTTAGAAAATAGTGTTCTCCTGAGATCCATGTCTGACTTCTGTATGGAGTATGCTAGCACCTCGTGAATACCCTCACATTCCTCACCAACCAGGTCAGGTCGGAACAACAGCTCTGGAGCTCGGAATCGAGCTGGTCCAACCTGTAGTGTAAACGATTTTCAACTACTACATCAAACATCATGACAATGGAAAACATGTAGGCATCCAATTTTTAACATCAGGCCTGTAAAAAAACCTTATAAAACAAAAACCAAAAAATTCCTCATGAAGGCAGCGAATATAAGGGGAGATAATCGGATGTTTCTTGAAATTATCTCCACTTGTACCACAGATGGCTTGGGAATTGTAATGAACTGTACAAGTTTGTGTCTTGTTAAAACAAAGTCCTCAATTTCTTTGACACCACATGCAAATTGCCATACCCAATATATATGCACAATGATCCCAAAAGGTGATTTATTCTCAGGTTACAAACAAAACTTATGCAAACACATGACACCTCCACTCACCATTGTCTTATTTGTATTTGGAATAGATACAGTCGGCTGCACACTATTGATCCATCTACCCAAAACCTGGCTGTAAAGCACCATTTTCAAATTTGAGTGTTTTGGATGGACCATATCAGCTAAGCCTTCCAGACAGAACTTGTTTACAAGACAAGTTTCTCAAGTTGCACACTAGGAAAATTCTCTTCCCACAGAGGTTACTTGTCATATCTTCCTACGAACCTCTGTTCTAATACGGCCATATTTCCCAGTTCTCGTAAAATCCCCTAGCAGCAAAAGATCGCAACACGAATTATCTCCTTTCTTTCTATCCAATCAGAACACGTGTTACATCGACTTAGATTCAACTTGACTAACACAAGCAAATGTGGGGCTACAAATATCCCCCATCTGCCGGGGACTTGTGCTGATGTTACACACAAGACGTTTAATGGCTAGCTTGTCCGTTGTCAACGAGGGCGATGGAGACGCCACTGATCCGCCATAACATGACTGAGTTCTGTCTAGAAGAAACGTTTGCGCATCACGCAGGGGAAGAGGTTTAGTTTTCTCGAAGCATACGGAAATTACCGAGGCCTTGCGAATGATCACTTTTGAAACAACGTCGCTGATTGCACAACTAAATCTGATTGTTTCCAATCACGAGTCTTGAACGCTCACACCATGAAAGGGCCGTATTAGAACAGAGGTTACGTAGGAAGATATGACAGGAGTAACCTCTGTGGGAAGAGAATGCACTAGGTAAGGCTGACTGCTATATTAGTGAAAGAGACAGTGACTCACCTCAATGACGTTACCGTCGGGCAGTGCGTACTGTACTTTTTCCGTCTCCATGCTCTCCTCCTTCAGGGGATTGATGGACAAGTAGCATGCTTTCTGCAACAAGATGCAAGCATCATTGAAAGTTAATCTCAATAACAATTCTCAATAACCATTTCTCATTGATAAATGTCAAAAAAGCCATGGTAAGACTCAAGTCAAAAGACACTCAGGTGAGATTCTCAAAGTATCAACTTTCTGTCAGTTCTGACAAGCTGAATAAGGAAAACATAATAATCTTCAAACCTACACACAAAAATGACTTTTAAAAAATTATTGAGTGTGTGACAGAATTAATGATGCTTTGAACAGTATTCCTGTTATCACACAGTACAGCAATATCGGAGGAAAGTGTTGCAGACATTTACTGGTACAGTATTCCTGTTATCACACAGTACAGCAATATCGGAGGAAAGTATTGCAGACATTTACTGGTACAGTATTCCTGTTATCACACAGTACAGCAATATCGGAGGAAAGTGTTGCAGACATTTACTGGTACAGCATTCCTGTTATCACACAGTACAGCAATATCGGAGGAAAGTGTTGCCGACATTTACTGGTACAGTATTCCTGTTATAAAACAGAACAGCAATATCGGAGGAAAGTGTTGCAGACATTTACTGGTACAGTATTCCTGTTATCACACAGTACAGCAATATCGGAGGAAAGTGTTGCAGACATTTACTGGTACAGTATTCCTGTTATCACACAGCACAGCAATATCGGAGGAAAGTGTTGCAGACATTTACTGGTACAGTATTCCTGTTATCACACAGAACAGCAATATCGGAGGAAAGTGTTGCAGACATTTACTGGTACAGTATTCCTGTTATCACACAGAACAGCAATATCGGAGGAAAGTGTTGCAGACATTTACTGGTACAGTATTCCTGTTATCACACAGTAAAGCAATATTGGAGGAAAGTGTTGCAGACATTTACTGGTACAGTATTCCTGTTATCACACAGAACAGCAATATCGGAGGAAAGTGTTGCAGACATTTACTGGTACAGTATTCCTGTTATCACACAGTACAGCAATATCGGAGGAAAGTGTTGCAGACATTTACTGGTACAGTATTCCTGTTATCACACAGAACAGCAATATCGGAGGAAAGTGTTGCAGACATTTACTGGTACAGTATTCCTGTTATCACACAGCACAGCAATATCGGAGGAAAGTGTTGCAGACATTTACTGGTACAGTATTCCTGTTATAAAACAGAACAGCAATATCGGAGGAAAGTGTTGCAGACATATACTGGTGAAGCCTATATATAGGTATGGCACCGACAAACCTACAGCTTGTTCAGCTTGACCTGAGCTACTCTACATATGCATGACCCGGGAGGTCAAAAGGCACAAACGGCAGGTCAAGTTAACTTCATTAAAAAGGGGAGCAGAGAAGGTTATTAAAGCCTAAAAGCCCGAATCGGAAACATTAAACCATCTCTAGCTTCCTTTTTAAAGAAAGTTAGGACATTGCTGACGATTTCTTAACACTGAGATGTCAAACGGCGACCTTGTCTCGGCTGTTGACAATGAACTGACAAAGGTGCACCCCTTCACAATAATGGACCCAACCAGTTGTGACCCGGTCACGCAATGCATAAGTATTCACTTGATCAGGTCAAGCTGAACAAGCTGTAGTAACACGATGTGGGTGAATCAGGTTCCTGTTGTGTAAAGGGACACAACTCTGTTAATCACTGTGGCACTTAGACAACAAATGAAACGATTATTTCTATGATTTTTTAATCAATGCTTCATCCATAAATTTATTAACAGTCTGAACTTCTTTGGCTCTACAATTACATGACGGATTAATGCTTACTTCTTTGATGGTTCTGACAGCCTCGAACTCGGCAGTGGTGTGGAAATCAAAACCTTCCTTCCTCAGGAGAAGCTGAAGGTAGCGTGTGACATCTCGCCCAGCGATATCAACACGCATGATACTGTGTGGCATAGCAAAGCCCTCGTAGATGGGTACAGCATGGGTGACACCATCACCAGCATCTAGCACCACTCCTGTTGTTCTACCAGTGGCATATCTGAAACAATACATGGGTGCTTCATGAAAAAAGTAGCCCAGTAGATTGAGCAGTTCTGGGCACAATCACACACTTTCATAAGGACGCACTACACATGACAAGGAGTGAGTGAGTAAGTTGGGTTTAATGCTGCTCTTAAAAGTATTCAAATCATATCAACTTAAGCCGGAAATTAAGTACCGGTAGGTTTCAAATGTTCACCACTTTGGTGAAACACACAAGCACAAACATTAAACACCATTGGGGTTGAAATAATTTGACTAAAACATCACTAAAATATCACTGGGTTTCAGTGCGTGAAAGGGATGCAACTGAAACTGCCTTGGGACTTAGGCCTAAAAAACAAAATGTTGTGGTTCCCATTACCCGACCGACCCTTGAATTCTGGTGCCGACCCTAGTTTTTTAAGAGATGAATAAAATAAGCTTTCAGATACCATTGTTTTTGCCCGGCATCAATGGACATCGGTCATGCTGATAAAGAAAGTCGACATGATGGCCCCAAGCTTGATTGAATAAACAATTATAAATTGATAAATGTGTTATTAGTTCATACTTTACTTCTAAAAAAAAAGAAAAAGAAAGAAAGAAGAATTCCTACCTACCTACCCTAAATTTTAAAGAGGTGTAATCGGAACCACAACATTTTTTTTATTTGGCCTGACTGACAAACCTAGAAACATAATCAGGGGAACTATATTCTCACATGTCCCTTGAGTACAACTCATGATAAATGAAATTCTTAAATGCTTCACAGTCATCACAATTAAGCACCACACGTCACCATGGAGACAGAAGTACTCACAAACTAAGGACAGCCTGCAAGGATATGAAGAGGGCTGGAACATTGAAAGTCTCGAAAAATATTTCAGCAGCCTTCTCCCTGTTCCTTCGGGGGTTGAGAGGAGCTTCTGTCAGTAACACAGGGTGCTGAAACAGTGCAATGGCTGAGACATGTACCTAACTAGATATAACTCCTTCATGGAGTGGGTGGTTGGTTGAATGGTTGGTTGAGTGCTTGTTTGAGTAGTTGCTTGAGTGAGTGGTTGATTGAGTTTGTGTTTGAATGAGTTAGTGGTTGATTGAGTTTGTGTTTGAATGAGTGAGTGGTTGATTGAGTTTGTGTTTGAATGAGTGAGTGGTTGATTGAGTTTGTGTTTGAATGAGTGAGTGGTTTATTGAGTTTGTGTTTGAATGAGTTTGTGTTTGAATGAGTTAATAGTTGATTGAGTTAGTGGTTGATTGATTGATTGAGTGAGTGAGTGAGTGGTTGACTGAGTTTAGTGTTACGCCTTTTTTAGCAATATTCCAGCAATATCAGCTGGGGACGCCAGAAATGGGCTTCACACATTGAACCCACATAGGGGATCTAACTCCAAGAGGTTGATTGAGTGGTTAATTGGGTGGTTGATTGAGTGGTAGAGTGAGTGGTTGAGTTAAAGGTAAAGCCGTATATCTGTAGTAACATTAAATAGCACACAAACAAAGGCAAGATACTGATCTATAATACAGAGTACTGTTCAGACATTTACTGATCTCATCATATTTTTCAGTACATTATTCTGAACAAAATTCAATTGCATTAATTGAAATGAAATTACATTGCAAATTTTTGTTAATGATTCTGGAACTAGAGTGTACAAAACTTTCCAAAATGTTCTTCAATGTGCACTAAAATGGTGCTTTAATGGAAGATGACAAATCATGAGGGAAGCTAAGAACTTTTCTAGTGATTCATAGCAATGTAATAGCAGCCAGTAAATGTGAGAGAAGTGATACAATGCTATGATTCTGTATCAGTCTACTGCCAACAAGTGTTGGGAATTGGTTAAAATCTCATAATTGATGACTGGTTCATTACAACCAATCAATCATCGGAAATAATTGGGTAGTGTCATTTATCAAATGTTCCCGTTATCTTTGTTAATGCACACACAAAAATAAAGAAATAAAAAAAACGTAGTTTTGGGGGCTTTTTAGCAAATTGCACAAAATGCATTTGCAAATTTCACATATTTAAAGAATGACAAGTATGTTAGGAACACAAATTTCCTGGAGTCTTTAAGATAAATTCAATTTTGATTTGGAATGATCTTGCAGTGATTATGAAATGTAAATTTAATGACACAGATAAAACCAACCTTGTGAAAAATATTGTTGATGCAAACAAGTGTACCAAATTTTTTTGTGGTCGATTATGAGAAAACTTGTTCGATTGCTTGGTCGTCTAGTCACTGCGTCCAATCTTCCATTATTTTAATTAATCGGACCACCACTAGTGCCTACCTCCTCGGAGAAAGTCTGTAGTTGGTCTTTGGAGTATATGTACTGCCAGATCCGTTCCATGTCATTCCAATCTTTCACAATTCCGTGCTCCATTGAGTATCGGATGGACAGCAGACCCCCGATGTTCCTATATAAGGAATGAAGCATTCTAAGGTAGCTAGCTACATCACCTAATTCTTGTAGCTGTAGAAATCTTACTTGAAAGCTTTGAGTTTTATAACATAATATCCTGGCTAGCTATTCTCGAAACGTTCGTAGCCCTACGAACTTCTTAAGCCCATTCTTAACACATTGGCTACGATCAAAGTTAAGAATTCTTAGGGCTACGAACGTTTCGAGAATAAATGCCCTGGTCATACTTGAGCCATCAAAATGCCAAATGATGACACACAACTTTACGCATAGATGAAGAGGAAATTGTACATGAAAATTTTACAAATGAAGACTACACTTTCAGATAAATATTTGTAAATAAATCTAAAAGTTTTTTGACTGCATGTTGGCATGATGTTATTACACATGGGATCTATTGACTACATTGACCATATGTTCAGAAACAAATATCAGAACAGTTCAATTAACTTACAAAACCCTAAAAAGTTAAAGTATATTTTTTATGTAAATCATCAAGCCATTCTACATTACTTACTTCATCTACAAATCACTAAATCAGTTTGTTTATATATGCTCTTATCCCTAACACAAAGAAGGATTAATGCTGTGTGTACACCTGTATCAGATAACAAAGGTACCTCTCAGACTGTACCAAAACATACTCTAGTTCAATCTAATGGCTCTCGCCCCTGAGGCCAAGCATCAAACTCTCAAAACATTACAAGCATTAAGACAAGCTATTAAATCCTGCCAAGATGGGTTTCAAGTCCTTCCATTCTTCTCTCACCTCAGCCTCAGGTCCCAGGAAGAGGTCGCCCTCCAGGGCACCTGCCATGACCCGGACATGCTTAGGGCGGCCAATGCTGCAAGTTAAACACAGACAACTTGTAGTTGTGTTTCTAGACTGGGCTGTGAAAATAAAGTTATGTCAGCCAGACCAATACATGACATGGCTGCCTTTACTGCCAGCTAAACATTCACCAGTTTGAAATATTTTAATCCTCAGGGTATACTTGTCAGTGACAAATATTTCAAACCTCAAAAAATGTGTATATATTTATAAAATCAGCATGTCAATATTATCAAATGATGGCAGACGATCACTTCTCATGGGTTACCCCACAGTGGGAACTGTTCAAGGCCTGCTTGCTATATTCCAACATCCACATGGCAGGCCATGTTAGACATGAAATATTGTCCAAAGAAGGACTAAACCACACTCACTCACTTAAAGTACAAATGAAGAGTGCAAAGAGCCAAGATGTATTTATTAGCATTATTGTATGTCAGTATCATGGAACACTAGAAATTTCAGGAGAATGGCAAATGTTTGTCAAAACGGTAAAGTTCCAAAACCTTCTACATAATTCACTTCTGTACATCAACAAATAAAGCAAAGCACATTCTGTCCCATTAGGCTATACTAATCAAATTTGATAGACTGGGTTTCAGTTCTCAATGTGACTGACTGCTTGGATATGTTGTCACACAAATAGTTTTCAAATTAGTCATGATGCTGAAGCATGTGCAGTGTCAATTCAAGTTGTACAAAAATACACATTCCAATTAGTTTATTGCTGCCATCACAAAAAAAAAAAAAAATTCCAATTAGTTTATTGCTGCCATCACATTTCGTCATAGTATCAAATATCGCTGTATGTTGAGTACATGATGATCCTTTATACCTTTCTTGATTTCAGAAATAAAAATAGATCCTTATCTCATAACATAAAACAATCAAAGTACAAGGTATTTTCAAGAAACTGAATGTGCCAGGATAGTGATTATGAACCCTGAGAGCATCCACACATGTCCTGTTCCCAGTTGCTACGTGATCAGTACTGCTTTTCATATGTATTGTGTACATTTTAGTATAATCAATATGAAATGAAACAGAATAACTGATCAATACTGTACTGCAGCAGCTGCATAAAGACTAACGGTGACATTGCCATGCTGGTCGACTAGCTGTTACTCCCACTGCATAAAGTGCTACTGTCAACATCAGATAGTATTGATTAACAGTCTGTGTCATAACTGCTGTTTTGTTATTTGTGTTATATTCAGTTAATGTACAGTTATGATTCTGAAATATTACTAACAAGGCATTTGAATTCAATATTCTTTATTAGGCTGAAATAATGCAGATATGACATTAAATTTGAACTTCAATAATTTTAGTAATATTACCTGCTTTGTTTCTTTTTAATAAAAATATAGACTTGTTCACTACCAGCAACTGTAATCCTTTTGTTTTTGAGAATTAGATAGGTTTAACATAATTCTCCACATAAATTGACTGCCAGTCACAGGAAAACTGACAAAAAACTGGGTCAGTAGCATGAAATGACTCACTGATGTAATGGTGCATAGCAATATTAATTTAATAAACATTTTTTTATAAATGGATCATAGCAATATGTATTTGTTTGTTGATTGATGCAATATTCCAGCATTATCATGACAGCTTATGAAGAGTCAAATCTGAACCAGACAATCCAGTGATCGATCTTGTGAACAACGCTCCATCAGAGTGAGATGCTTAGCCACCTGATCCATTTGGTTGTTTCTTACAACCAGCACACATCCTTGAAAATACAATTTTGACTTTGACTTCAGGACTGACTGACTGAGTTTGGTTTTACGCCGCTTTTAGCAATATTCCAGCAACATCACGGCGGCAGACACCAGGAATGGGCTTCACACATTGTACCCATGTGGGGATTCGAACCCGGGTCTTCGGCGTGACGAGCCAACGCTTTAACCATTACACTACCCCACCACCCCCTTGACTTCAGGAACCCATGCTAGTCAAAAGAGATGACTAATGGGATCGGGTGGTGAGGCATGCTGACTTTGTAGATATCTGTCATATCTGTATCATAAAATTCTAAAAACTAGGGCCCCTAGATTACAATTTAGTACAAACAGTAAATGAACCCCTTTATTTCAAACACTACTGATCGTCCACTGGTGTTTTTTAAGATAATGAGTTTAATAAAATATGGTTTTCTCAGATTTAACTTAGGACTACTTATCTTTTTCAAATTGGATATACCAGTATATATTCATATATATACACACATTACCACCATAAGTGCTTTTTCTAACCAGCATGTAACATATTTTGTCAGTTTGGATACATTAACTGATTTCACACTTGTGTTGGCCTTCTTCACAACACCTGCTAATGACATATCTTCCTACATGTCCATCTTACTCTCAGTGTGATACTGATGTAGTAAATAATCAGTTGGTTGGTTGTTCTATTGTTTAACGCTGCACTCAGAATTTCCAGCTATATGGCGGCGGTCTGGAAATAATCATGTCTGGACCAGATAATCCAGTGATCAACAACATGAGCATCGATCTACGCAATTGGGGTATGATGACATGTGTCAACCAAGTCAGCGGACCTTGATCACCCAATCCCGATAGTCGCCTCTTACGACAAGCATGGGTTACTGAAGATCAATTCTAATTTCGGATATTCACAGGTATGTAAATAATCAGATTTCAGCTTAGATAGGATCGATAAACCATCAATCAACGAGTACTGACCACTGCCAAAACAAGTTAACAGGCTAAATGACCAATATTAAGAATTTGAAAGGCTATATGTACAATTCAAGCTCACAACTGAAAATGCTTACACAGCCTGCTTACCAGCTAGTCCTAAAACTACGTTAACATACAGCAGAAAATGGGTACCCGGTGGGATAAGTCATGTGACTATTAACCATATAGCGCCTCAAAGGCAGCTTGGGTTACCTGGGGTAATAGCCAATGCTGTTGAGCACCGTATGTGGAAACTAGAAGCTATACAAATCCATCATTATTATTATTATTATAAAATGCTTACAAGCGGCAAATTTCCACGGCTCCTTATGACACCTTAACTACTGAACGGTCTGGCAAGAACTGTAGGACTAGTGGCAGTTTCTATCACATACAGTCAACTCTCGTTAATCCGACACTTGTGGTTGCAGAGAAATATGTCGGATTAATGAAAATGTCGGATTAATGAAAATGTCGGATTAATGTATTTGTGTGAAAATATCAATGTTTACTAAATGTCATGATCGTCATACTGTTGCATGCATATCAGAAATGGTAGATCTAGTTATCTTCATCGTATGTAAAAATATTCACAGAAATAAAAAATACTAACAATACATACTTGTTTTCATTCATTAACATTCATAGATGGCATAACATACATATATAATCACATAAGCGAACAGTTTCATATCTATTTCATGACCACATTGGCACAAAACTCACGCTTTGTGTTTACCGCATATCAGCTGCCATTATGACCCGGATGTTACAGTTTCCATACAACTAATTCCATAATAACATGTGGACGCCTAATGTACACTCAGGCGTATCATAACATATATAATTTATAACTTGAAAAAATCTTTGATGGTCATTTACATCAAACACATCTAAGTGGTGTGTCAGAAATGTTTGCAAAGTGTTCAACGATGTTTTGGCCTCAGATAGCTTGAAGCATTGGAATCAGTCATAGAGACGCTCAACCACTAAGCAGACTGCTTCAGGATGTCAGATACGGTTGATCGTCCAATCTTCACATCAAACTTCTGCTCAGCAAAAGTGATGACTTCTTGTTGTGTTGTCTGGGGTTTGTCTTTCTTCAAAAGGAGATTTCTTTCTTGATCAATGGCTTAACTTCTACAAGGGTCGCTTAGCAGGTGGTGTACTCGCGACCAATATCTTGTGATGAAAACTCATGTCGGTTGTATCATAAACATTTTATACAGCTCGCTTCCACTGTTATTTCTTGATTAAATCGTCTCAATTAATTATCCTGTGTTCCTAATTAACAAGTTTGATGTTCACTGACGCCGCTGTCAAGCAGCCAGTAAGGCACATGCTAATTATCACTCACGTGTGATTGTTTGTATACGGTCGGATATACGGCCGGATCATCCGACCGGCTGTGTTGATTGTCGGATTAACGAATGTTTTTACACTGTATTTACAATAATCAGCTGCTAGATTGGTGTGTCGGAGTCGGAATGCGAGAATGTCGGATTAACGAGAGTAATTATCACTGTTTTAAATGGTTCCCTAATTTTTTGTCGGATTAACGTGATTGTCGGATTAACGAGAGCTGACTGTACATGTATTAGATCACTTGAATAATTGTAATTTATCAAAGACAAATTGTCTCAGCTAATAGGGTAGCCATAACTTCAATGTCTGCATAATTCCATATGTACTATGACTCTATTTTTCTTAAAGAAGATCTCTATGCTTTGCAAACATACGGAAAATCAAAACATGTTAAAATGATGACTTCTTGTGTAGTGTTTGTAATAAAGAATCTGCCAACTTGCCATCAGAAACCATTTACTTTAAAAAGGTCCTGACTAAACTTTTCAGGGCTTCATTTAATACAAAAGCAGCTTATTGTGACATATAGATAAAAAAACATAAAGTAACTACTTGCTGAAAAGACCCATACAAATTTGAAAATACAGGAGAAATGTACCTAGCACAGGCCTTAAGGCAAGCGCTGACAATGTTCCTGCACCATTCAGATAGGGCCTTAGGACCCTGTATCAGCATTAGGGATGCCACCATGCAACTATCTTGCAATATGTGTTTCACAGTAAATAACACATTTTGATATGTGTCCCATATATAATTTGTAGTAATTTTTCATACATACATATTTCAAAAGGCATAAAAACTATCAAAATGGCTTGATATCTGGTCTCAAATTTTAACTATTAAACCAAACCATGCAAGTGTGTATATCGTCTGAGAATTTTGTGACTGCACTGATAGATTAATGAATTGTGACATCCCCAATAGCTAACCTTCTACAACCTTTGTTTAACACAAGGTTCTCTAATAGCAACTACATCAACTTACCAGTTAGGAAATATGTATTTTGGAACTTGATCTCCAGCAAATCCAGCTTTGATCACTCCAGACCCCTAAAACAGGAAAACAAAATGACTGACTGAGTTTAGTTTTACGCGCCGCTTTTAGCAATATTCCAGCAATATCACGGCAGGGGACACCAGAAATGGGCTTAACACATTGTGCCCATGTGGGGAATCGAACCCGGGTCTTCGGCGTGACGAGCCAACGCTTTAACCACTAGGCTACCTCACCGCCCCGAAAACAAAAGGAACATTCTGTTACACAGATTGATTTATTGTCCACCATGTTATTGTAATTTTAAACAGAATAATGTGAGGAAATAATGTAGCATTGGTATACGCAAAAACCAAATTTACTTTACTGAGTGTACACAGGTTAATCTCATATGTAGTAATGAAACTACTGCATTTAATTATATTTATTATTTCAGTCATGCTGACCTATTTCACAAAAAAAGAAAACACTACATTCAAACCATGTGTAAAGTATCTAGTATACCAGGCCTTGTGAATATAACTGATCTTGCAGAAATATAACTGTTGACAAATACCAACAAATAGACAAGTCTGAAGTATAGCGAAGGGGATACTTACAGAACATATTCTATTTGATTTTATCCTAACCTGCACATATCTTGCAGAAATACTACAAGAAAGAAAGAAACTAACAAATAAAGAAGACTGCTCTGCTGTAGTGTATGCTGAATCGTACCAACGTGTACTTTGATGCAGGTCAAAAATAGCAACAACAGAATTGCACTTATAAAGGATTGGAACCAGAATCTCTAGACTTGCATGATGCAAAGATCATAACCGCTGCCCTAATTTCCACAGAGATACATACTCTAAGTTCCAGGAATGGCAACTTCATCACTCACAAAGCGAGTTCGTTTAATTTACCTGGAACAATGTGAAACTGAACTGTTTCTAATGTAAATCTTTCTCATTTGAAAATCTTTTGATGAATATTCTTGATACAAATTTAAAAAATCCAACACATACAAATATAAACCCGTTATGGTCTTCATGACCAAAATGAAGATTGCCCTCATGACTTATTTTCTTATTCACATGTTAATGGCATCAAGAGTTGTAAAAGACAATCAGTGCAGTTGGGCTCCGTTGTGGGTGATCAGTAAGATACAGCAATATTTGCAGAGAATACCATGGTTCATTTACAAGGTACACACCTGATGCCGATGTATGACCAAATGTCAAAAGAATGCAATCTGACAATCTATGTGTGAAAAATATGACAGTTGATGACATTGGACTCGTGAAAATATTGTAATGATACCAAATGCTAAAAAACGATATACACGGTTATTGAAATTACACAGTATTTACAAACAGACGAATGTATGAGTCATCGACACATCTTTCACATATCATTTCAAAGCCAACAAGTGCCCGGTTGGGACGACTGACAGGTCTAGCAGACGTTAAGCAGGTTTGAGCGCGATCCAGAGCTCAGAGAGTGAAACCGATTGCATTTCCACAAACTTACATTGTCTATGACAACGGGCTGGTTTGCAATTACATCGTAAGACTCCATAAAGACAGCTTATTCTGTCTTATTTGTTCGCTTTTATCGAGTGAACAAGTCTTTTCCCCTAATGATCATAGAACTTCCGGATAGACTGCATTGTGGGTACATTTGTCATTATGCTATATTCCTTACAGCTCATTTCATAGTAGAATCAGTTGTAAGCGTTCTATTGAATACAATACTTGTGATTATAGTCTTTACGACTGCAGTAAGTACATTTAAATCTATTTAATTGGCCCTTAGATTATAAGAAACCTTGTTAGAAATAGGAGATCTTTCTTCATTATATATGACATATAAAAGTTTGATGGATTTGTACAACTGTCTTTTCAATGACACACGCGCGCACACACACACACACACACACACACACACACACACACACACACACACACACACACACACACACACACACACACACATAATGTACACGATATCAGCTAACATATTCACCGATGAGATGTATGTAATGTGTGTACCTGCACTCACGCTGTCTCAAATCCACATTGTCTCAGCTTAGTGAACCTTTAGAATAAAAAGACCAAGTTGATTTATGCTACCTAGCTGTCTTTACTGAAAGTTACATGTAGGGTCAAATATATCGCCCACAAACAACGAAGCAGGATGTACATACATTAAATAATCTGTCTTTCAATCTCAAACTAAAAAAAAAGAGACATGATGTCTTTAAGAAAATCTAAACTATTTCGTAATAATTTACATATATTATTATGCATTAGAATAGATAGAATTCCGAGTGACCTAGTGTGCCATGGTGCGATGTATATTTCTAACATGCTGAAAAAACACAAACCGAAAATGATACCTGTCTATTGATAGACTAGGCTTATGATCCTGCAAGTAGCAACTAATGTTACTGTTCAATTTGCGCTACTGTTATAATCAAGGCCGTAAACAAACAAATTTCACAAGTGATTGATCTCGTTAACAAAATAAACATAGCCGACATCGTTGGCCCCAGCGATATGCTTCCAATTAGTCCGAAGGAAACAATCAAAGTGTGTTGTTGGTTAACATGTGCTAATTGTTATCTGTGTGTAACAAGGTTAATCAAGCGGGACACAGTCGTCACAAGTACCAAATGTCTGTACGAGTTATTTGTCATATTTTGTACTTATGCTGAACTTCAATATCGTTCATAACACATTTAAAAAATCATATCTGACCAATCTAACTGAAGCTTTGTAGACTTACATACCTACTGAAATATACCACAGTTCTTCTTGCCCGATGAAAGTATTTCAAGAAACAACAACTAGTTGTTCTGAGTATGTATTTTTTCAATCAAATTACGGTAAATCATTACTTTTAATCTGTATTGTTGAATTTTAAGGCTATTTGGAAAATTTCCTTTCGTCAATATACTGAATATACACGAAGAAAATCAACAATGAACTAATCCATAAAGCAACGTCACCGCGTGACTGTATGGGTGGTCCAACAGCGGAAGATGTTTTGGCTGTTCCACCAATCAGGCACGCCGACCGAAAGGGGTATTTGTTGCCGGCCACTGTATTGCTAGAGGTGCAAGGCACTTATAAAGGCATAACTTTGCAGCCAATATAAAGGCTAAGATTATATGTAAACAAACTGTCACCTGGGATTGCAGCAGTGTGAAATCAACCATATTTCGATCACTTTAATTACCGGAGGGAGAGGACGGAAGAGCCAGATGCCACAGTGAAGCTAAAGTAAAATGGAGGAGAGAGAGAACTTCTACTCGTCTACGGGTAGTTATTCGTCCACGCCCGGCGTTGCTTTGACTCCACCGGGATTGGAAGCAATTTATTCAGCATGTCGGAGACTTTACCCTACTCAGCCGAACCCTTTGCAGGTCACAGCTTTAGTGAAATATTGGTAAGTTTAACAAGATTTCATGTTGACAAGCCCTTTTTTGACTTCCATCAAAACAATGCTTCAACATCTTGCCATCTCGTATGATTCACTGTGTTCTGATTTGAGATCCTCAAACAGCAGCAACTAAATAGGACAGAACATTCTAACTCTTTGTTACTGATCAGGAAAACGAAAATTCGTCAGCTTCGCATGTCAGTACCGGGCATTTGACTGAGTCTGAAGTATCTGTCAGCATTCACTTGATTCTTTACTCAGGACTTGGCTTAGTAATACGTAACTTCTGTAAAGATTTCAGTCAGATAAATATACCATACAAAAACTCACGCACACTACCGCATTTTAATGTATGTTCGATTGATGAAGTTTTACATCAATTTCACCATGATTTATATGTTTTATTTGATGCGATTAACAGCATGGTATAAATGCCGGTCATAAATGTCTTAGGCATTCTAAGAATATAATTCATATTATTTATTAAATGATGGTGGTTCCCCCGATGGATTTAGTGTTGACTGAAATAAGTTTCGAAATAGATATAAGCTGAACTTATGTAGATACATTCAAACTATTTAATCAATGTATGAGGAATCATACTCTGCTATGGTTATGATCACATCATTCTGCAGAATTTAGGATGTGCTTATTCTGTATTTACCTGATGGATCTTCACTGTTCTTTAGAAATTCACAAATGCTAAAATTTGTTACTCATATTTTAGTTAGATGTTCCACAGATCAACCCATACATGACGTTTATTGCAAGTCTAATGTTATGGGCTGTATAATGAGTGAGTTAAAAAGTTAACCTTAGCATTATTTCCACCATATAGTGACTCTAAATTTTGAGCTTCCTCAGGTCTGATAGGGTAATTGAATCCAAGAACCCTGTGTATCTTTAACTGTCAAAATTATGGATTAGACAAGGACCCTCTCAACCATTAATTCTTTATTTCGAACAGTGATAAATGTTTTCCTGCAACTTAAATTTTAATCCATATATTTGTACTACTCAAAAAGTTCAATAAGAACTTATTGGTATATACTGACAGATACACTATTGTCATGTGTGACAAACTAAAGATTTTTGTAACTTCTTTTGAATAGTATATATAGTAAAAATGTTAATATGAGAAAAAGAAAAATGTCAAGTCTTCTTTATGGCCATATCGATGAGTTTGAATAACATAAAGAATACCTTTACAGTGATCATGTGATTGTCATAATTTTTCAGTGTTCGTCAGTTACCATGGTAACATGAAGTTGTGATTTATTACTTGGTAGTGTATTTTTGGTCGATGTGATACATATTTCAACTGTGACATCAGGATACGCAATTCATGAAACACTTCAGGCATCAGTGGAATATTGTGAGCATGTTTAGGAAATTACTGAAGCTTTTGCTCGCCTACACCAACAAGAAGAAACAGTACTTGTTGGCAGAGGCCCAGATAAGCTGCGTTATCCGGGTAAAATACGCATAGAAAATTTCCATTTACGCATTGAAAAATACTTCTTGCGTACCAATTACGCATTTAAAATGTTAGATACGCAAAAAGTTTAAAACAAATGCGTACGGAATATATTTATAAAAATCGCTTGCGTAATGAAAAAGACATTGATTGCTATCAAGTTGTACTGTAAGTATAGGATGAGTGATTTTTATGAAATCATTTCAATTATATTTAAGTTGGTTTTGAGTAGGTATGACATAAGGCAGAACATACCTGCTTAGTAAACTTACTCAATGACATAATACTTAGGTGAGTAAAATGACTGAAATACTCACATATTTGAAAGCAGTGGGTAACGGAAAATGAAAAACCCACTCAACATTCATAATACCCACTCCCCCCAAAATACAGTGAGTACAGTACCCACATGAGCTAAATCTTATCTGGAGCTCTGCCTGTTGGTATTCATTCCAGTTTCATCAGCACCAGGCAACTCTATTTATGCCTATAAAATACTTTTTGTCAATAAATGACATCATGACTCCACTGGATATGTTTACTGTGTCTTAAGGTATCATGATAAAACGAACTGTTAGCAATGTGTTCTGTCACCAAAACCCACATTAGAATTGTCTCCAGCAATTGATGCGTGTTGTTAGAGATGATGGATGATCTGATGGTCAGGCTTGATGACTTGGTTAATAGGTTGTTCTCATTCATTGATGGTGTGGATCATTCTCATAATACCAGTAATCACTGGATTGTATGGTCCAGATTCGATGATTTTGAGGCTGTTATCATTCAACTGGAATATTGCTGATTGCGGAGTTAAACAAAAATACAAGACCTAAACTATCCCTAGCTTGCTACAGTAGTAACTTGGGTTTGTTGATTTAAGATATATATATCAGGGGTGGAAATAACTTTAAAATTGCTAGTGTACTCCAGTACAGTGGCACATGTAAAATCACTTGCCCTGATACTTCTCCACTATACCATCCGATTTTCCTGTTGATTTTTTAAATAAGCAACATCATTAACATTGGAAAGTCAACTGGACACCGGTACAGCGTGATATACAAATTTGCTTGCCCAACAGAAAAAAACATTGGACTGGGGCGTCAGGCAATGTGTTATTTCCACCCCTGTATATTTCTTTGTAAAGTACACTTGTTTTCTCAAGCTTGCAGTGTTACATAATGCTGCCATTATTGCAACTGAAGAAAGTTTAAAACCAAGAATGCTCATTAAAAGAAATACAAAATGGCAAGATGCAAAGCTTTGAAAATAGAAAATATTGAAAGTATTCTAAAGAGAAATGTGCTTTAGTTTGATTCAATGTTTTCCCTATATGTGTCATTGTTATGCATATTGTCTGCCATGTTTTATTGTACAGAATTTGTGTGGAGATTTTGGGGACTTTGAAGAAAGGTATATTGTTAATATCAGACTGAAGGGAAATTGCTATCCCTTTTGTTGACTTTAATTCAGGAAAAATGTTAAATGTCAGCAATTACTTTGTGAAGACTGTTTTCGGTTCCGTTTGAATAAAATGATATTCATTCTGGTGAATGAAAAGAATATTACTTGGATGAAAGTAAGAATGTCATTCAGTTTTATGTATGAAAAGAACTACAGACAGCCATGCACTGAATGCTGTCTTATCAAAGAGGGAACAGTTTTCTTAAGGGCTTTGGCAAGGATGAGTATTGAAGGACATGCTCAAATAAAATGTGTTTAAGGATTCTGGGTGGCCAGGTAAGGAGGATGTGTTCAACACCAGAGATGATGGTATAATTCCATGCTTATAAATAACACAACTATGTTTGCTCTGAGCAGTGAAACTGCTGTGTGGTTGCAGAAAATTAACTGATGCACCATTTTATTAAGCTTGTTGATATGATGCGCAGTTGCATCAGACAAAACAGTGAAGCGTTTCACAAACTGTTTTCCTATCTACATGTCAGATGTTTTGAAGTTAGCATTGATAGTCTCTGGTACTACAAAGTCCATTATTAAGTCCCAGGGATTTACCTTGAGTCCTGTATTTCAGGGTCCCTGGTACTCATACTCTTAATTTCCAGGGGTCCTGGACAACAAAATGGGAGTCCCAGCCACTTAAATATTATTATTATTACTGTTATTGTATTGTGCATCATGATCATAACATTGTTACAGTAATTAAATTGCAAATAATACCATAACCCAGCTAGTAGCAAACTCAGTGATAACTTATTGTCAGTTGATTGGAATTTTTACAAAAAGTATTTGGACCTTGAGTCCCTGTGGATGTGCTAATAATTCTTTTTGCGTCCATAGTCAATTTTTATGTGTATGGGACGCAGGAATTCGCATCCTGTAAATCCCTGAGTCCAGTATTCTGAAGTAGAACAAGAAGATCATCATAATCATTGGAAACTCAATGGTGACTGATAAAATTGTTCTTTGAGTAATAAATATCCAGCAATAATAAGCATTAGCTCCAAACTGCTTCACATATGGTCATTATTAGATGAAATATGTGTAGTAAATGCTGCAACAAAAATAACATGGTATTCTAATTCTAATATATCATTTTTGACATGTTAATGGTTTGAGATACAAATTATTTTGATGTTTGGATGAAAATGCCATGAAATTATATTAATGGGTACTTTCTAACTGAATCACCAGTAGACAGGGAGAAAAAGTGTGCACTGCTGATTGCTATTTCCGGCATAGTTTACGATTAAACGCACATGCTAATCTTAATCCTGCATAAAAACAATGTCTAGCAGAGCAGGCAGCACAACTTCAAGTTTTGTTTGACTTCTCGAAATACTTGCATAATCTTAACATTATAGAGTAAATTTTTTTCCCTTTTGTAAAATTTGGGTAAAGGGGTTAACTGTCGAGATTCAGATAACCGGAAATTCATTTATCTAGCCATGTGAGAAAATACAAGTGTCCAGATAAGCGAGGTTGTATTATGAAGTCACTATTCAATATGGCTTATGCATATTGTTTAAATGTATCCGTTCATTGTATATCAAGAACAATATTTTGTGATACATATATCATCAAGACACAATATATTGTACACTGCTATGCATACTGAACAAAAATGATCTGGGATCAGAGATATTTTGGGAGGTACTTTTATGTTATAAGTGTATGATTAATGGCACTTTACTCAGCACAATTTGATAAAATAACCAACAAAATATTCTTGATCCAATACTTTGTCTATTATTATGTTTTTTTAACATGTCTTCTGTATGTCTAAGTGTATTCAATACTTTAACGGGGCAGTGCGGTAGCCTAGTGGTTAAAGCGTTGGCTCGTCACGCCGAAGACCCGGGTTCAATTCCCCACACGGGCACAATGTGTGAAGCCCATTTCTGGTGTCCCCCGCTGTGATGTTGCTGGAATATTGCTAAAAGCGGCGTAAAACTAAATTCAGTCAATACTTTAACGTTAGTAACACGTTCAGATTCATTCCATTACCTGATTTCAATACTCCTAGACTCACTAATTTGGTTGACACATCCCATTGTGTAGATAGATGCTCGTGCTGTTGATCACTGGAATTTCTGGTCCAGACTGGATTATTTACAGACCGCGGCCATATTGCTGGAATATTGCTGAGTGAGGCATTAAACAACAACCAAATGTTACATAAGTGGCAAATGTAACTTACTTGAATATCATTCAATCCAAATTATATTTTAGTAAACAAATATGAAAGTTAAGCCAGTGATATGGAGATAGTTCTACATGGCGACCACAAATTCCCTCAGTGTAGTCCATGCATGACACTGATCTGCCACAATCTTGCATGTATACATCCAAAACAAATAACCATGAACTTAACCAAATTAGTTTTCAGGGAAACAGTTTGTCAATTAATAATGAGAGTTGATTCTCCAGTAGATAAGCCCCCTGGGCCTTCCTTAGCTCTGTGGGGGGTCATGTGCTGCTGTGTGGGGGGTCCAGTCTTTTCACATCTCCCAGCTACAGCAGCAACACACCATAGCTAAGCACTAGATACATTATACATGATCAGAGTTATCTGCTTGTTTTGCAGCCCCAAACAAGGATAGTGAATATTGATACCTGATTGATGACAAAATGCAGAGATGGGAATTTGTCAGTATTAGTAACAAATATCTAGATTTTGTTTGATTTATGTTCATCAAATGAACCATGTGATGGTATTATATAAAAATATGGCTGTCACGATTTGATTCTTGAGATACTCCTTATTGATTAGGGTTAAAAAAGGTATTTTTTTCTAGTATCAGGAACCAGAAACCTTCCTATCAAGCTATTTCCGCAAAGCTAGATTTTCTGTTCTTCTTCATGTGCCATGTTAATAGGCAATTTCATGGAAAGTGAAAAATGTAGATGCCACCGTTGCAGTATTTTTACTGCATATGGTCAGTACAGTCTAAGTAAACTTAGGCTCCGTATTATTCGTTACACTGCTATACTGAGTCTAACAAAACCTTGTGGAAGGTCGCGTCAGGTAGCCTTTGAGCGACCTATGACCGTCCAATCAAAGGCGAGATGGCCGAATGGATTTAACCAATCAGACAACGGCTACTATTTAGGGTTCGGCGGGACTTACAAAATGGATTTTCTCGTCCCCGGTCGCCAACACTGATCTCCCAACAAATGAAAATCTGCATAAAACACTGATATTTGACCTGCAGTATATACGCTTTGGGCTTCCTGTTGACATGGTTATAATTAGCTAATATTTCCGCAAGTTGACATGCTTTAATACTGACAAAACGCTAGTTTCAGCGTATTTTTACTCGCTGCTGTGGCGTGCATCACTAGGAACCGATCGTATGGAAAATATCATTCGGAATTGTTCGGGTACAAACTTTTTCAAGGTAAAAGTTCAAAAGGTATGTGCGAATGTCCACTTTAGCGATTTGGTAAGCTGTGTTCTGATTAGTCAATTGAAAAGGTTACCTGACGCGACCTTCCACAAGGTTTTGTTAGACTCAGTATAGCAGTGTAACAAATAATACTGAGCCTAAGTTTACTTAGACTGATGGTCAGTAGAAACAGTTACTATATATATTGACAACAGTGTAGATAATATGTGTTCCAGTCACTAAAATAGTAAGAAAATTCAGCTTTTTGTTTGTGTTACTTTTGTTCAAAGTTTTAATAGGGCTCCAGATAAGGGGCGCATTGGCAGATGTACGGATGATAAATATGCACGATACGGTAGGAAATAATTTAAAAAACGTAGCAGATATGCACCACAGCAATGGTGTACGGTCTTAGAATCATTTACAGACGTATTTATCAGATAAAAAGTATTGTTTTATTGTTTTTTTACCTGTTTACACAAGAGTATCAATGTTGTGGTGCATATATGAAATGAAACACAAGATCACATACTCTATTAAATTTCATTCAGTACTCTAAATGTACTCTTTTAAGTTTTTCCAGTACTCCTATATTTAAAAAATAAGGAGTACACACTCCTGATGTTGAAAAATTATCTGGACCCCTGTTTTAAGGATGGTGGGGCAGCCTAGTGGTTAAAGCATCCGCTTGTCACGCCGAAGACCTGGGTTCAATTCCCCACATGGGTACAATGTGTGAAGCCCAATTCAGGTGTTCTTCACCATGATATTGCTGGAATATTGATAAAAGCGGCGTAAACTTAACTCACTCACTCACCTATCACAGAATATCATACCTCTCTGCGTCAATATCTGAAGACACTCCCATTGTTCCTAGTGAAGCCCAATCAAAAATGGTATTGCCCAATAGGGTTGAAACGGTATGCTCTTACCATGGTACGGTACGTATTGCAGTAAAAGGCCTTTGGTTGGTCCTTTTCGGTTTGGTTCGGTTCGGGTATATGAGATATGATCATAATGCAGAAAATTGTCAAGAGCCAATCCTTACATTGTTCATTAACATGGAAAAAAAATAACCATAATCTTTGTTATTTTGAATAAACAAAACAGATACTTTAGAAACCTTGGTGCTGATTGGCTTTTTAGTAAGTTCACGTGACATAACCTGCGTCTTAATGATTTTAATGTAGGTTCAAAGATCTGATGAAACTGAGAGACCACTTGACTGCTTACACTGAAACCTCTCAAGCTTCTTCCAACTAATAGTGACACTTTGTTCAAGAGGTTCAAATCGATTTTCAATATGGACGCCATGGTAGCCATATTGAGAACACTATTTACAGTAACTCAGCCTCTTTTATGACAAATGTAATGAAGTTTGGTACATGTAGTGTTTGGTTTTGTAGGTATGTGTTTAAGTGCCGTGTCTGTCTGCAGTATCCCTTTAAGGACGTTTCTCACCGTGGGGCTTCTTTGCAAGAATATCCATAGGGGTGTAATAACTATGCTTATTCACACCACACCAACTGACAAGGTTAAGGTTGGCACAGCATGTCATGACTCTTGTTTCCATGAATTATTCAATTAAAACAAATCTATTTGTGTATTTTATCCATTTTTCCCAACTCTCACAAACATGCCGTTATGACTCATGTCACCAGGGAAAGTTCTCTCCTCTTCCTTTCATTCATTTGAAATATTGAGCGCTTAAGATAACCGCAAAAAATGAAATGCTTCTAAGGATTTATCAGATTTGGTGTTGACAGTGGCTTGATACTGCAAGGAAAGTTTATGGCAGGAGATTAGAGGTACTGTTTAAACTGCTAAGACAGCTCTTGAACATTATTTCACAGGGTCGAATCAGGTTGAATTTATCTGCCCCCAGGGTTTCTACAGGTCTTGGGTGCATGTGAAGTGTATGAAAAAGACTTTGTCGTGGTCCATTTGGTAGCGGGAGAGCCCTCACTGACAGACAGGTTTACCTCCACCGCATGTGGAGAGATCCAAGGTGGGTGGTGGTAAATACTGATAGGCAGTGTTGATCAGTTGAGGGACGTAATTTAGTCTGGAGCTGTACCCCCTGGAGGGTAAACCAGTCAGGTGGGTGCGGGTAGGGGGGTGGGGCAATAATGATAGCTGACTGTTAGACTTTGTTTAGTCCCAGAAGTGAAGTTATTTATTTATAAATATATATCTACAAAAAATATCCAAAAGGATCCCAGAATAATTTGTAACTGAAAGAGCTGAAGCAATCTAGACTTGCCCAATGATTCCAGATTTAAGTGTATCTCCTGAGGGAGACAGGGTGTCTGTGTTACCCTCACTGAAGACAGTGCGTGTGTGTTTGTGCCTGTCTGTGTGTGTAGGCATGTGTTGAAAGTGTAGTGAGTGTTTTCGTGTTCAGTGAGCACTCAGGAGAGGGAGGGACAAATGCCGAGGAGGAGGGGTCATTTCAAATTCTTTCATTTTAAGAAAAGACAAGCTCCATCTGAAGAAAGGTGGAAGGATGGAAAATGCATATCTTTATTTATCAGCAAGAGGTTTGCACTGCCTTGGGTGCAGCTATCTTTTCTGAATTCTGAATAAAAAACTAATTATTAAAAACGCCTTTCGAAAGTCAATTTAGTGAAATGAGGGTTGGTGAGATTGGCTTGATGGGAATTGGTTAAAGTAATGACTGCACATCACAGCAGTGTAGCAGTGGGGTAAGACATTGTTAGGTAAGGTTTTGTTACAGTGAGACAATGTATATCTTGTGATGTTTGTGTTGAGGAGGTGTCGAATTCTGGACACAGATATCTGTTCTGTGTGTGGTAGTCCATATGATACAAAGCTGAGAAAGAACTTGTATGATCAGTCGTGCATTGAGGTAATCAGCGATGTAGATAAGGTTAGAACAGGGGGCCTACTGGGTTCGTTCATGGCTTGAAGGTGGGATCGGGGAGTGATTACGGATGCTTGAATTGAAATGTTGGAGGGGTATCAGGGGTGCTTGAGTGTGTGTTAATGGTGACAAGGTTTGGTTGGGGTGCTTGAGTGTGTGTGTGTTAATGGCGAAGGAAGGTGACGGGGCGGTGGATCAGGGGTGCTTGAGTGTTTGTTAATAGTGAGGGAGTGGTGGATCAGGGGTGCTTGAGTGTTTGTTAATGGTGAGGGAGTGGTGGATCAGGGGTGCTTGAGTGTTTGTTAATGGTGAGGGAGTGGTGGATCAGGGGTGCTTGAGTGTTTGTTAATGGTGAGGGAGCGGTGGATCAGGGGTGCTTGCTTGAGTGTTTGTTAATGGTGAGGGAGTGGTGGATCAGGGGCTGGTGAATGGTGAGGGAGTGGTGGATCAGGGTGCTTGAGTGTGTTTGGTGAGGTGTATGAGGGGTTTGAGTGGGTGTTAATGGTGAGGGTGGTGGTGGATCAGGGGCTTGCTTGAGTGTTTGTTAATGGTGAGGGAGTGGTGTTATCAGGGTGCTTGAGTGTTTGTTAATGGTGAGGGAGTTGGATCAGGGGTGCTTGAGTGTTTGTTAATGGTGAGGAGTGGTGGTGGATCAGGGATGGTGCTTGAGTGTTTGTTAATGGTGAGGGAGTGGTGGGTGCTTGATCAATGGTGAGGGGAGTGGTGCTCAGGTGTGCTTGAGTGTTTGTTAATGGTGAGGGAGTGGTGTATCAGGGTGTGAGTGGTGCATCAGGGTGCTTGAGCTTGAGAATGTGGATCAGGGTGCTTGAGTGTTTGTTAATGGTGATGTTGGATCAGGTGTTAATGGTGAGGGAGTGGTGGATCAGGGTGCTTGATTTGTTAATGGTGAGGGAGTGGTGTATCAGGGTGCTTGAGTGTTTGCTAATGTAATGGTGAGGGGGGTAGGGGTGGATCAGGTGTGCTTGAGTGTTTGTTAATGGTGAGGGGCGGTGGATCAGGGGTGCTTGAGTGTTTGTTAATGGTGACCGGGCAGTGGATCATGGGTGCTTGAGTGTTTGCTGATGGTGACGGGGCGGTGGATCAGGTGTGCTTGAGTGTTTGCTAATGCCGAGGGGGCGGTTGATCAGGTGTGCTTGAGTGTTCGCTAATGCCGAGGGGGCGGTTGATCAGGGGTGCTTGAGTGTTTGCTAATGGTGACGTGGCGGTGAATCAGGGGTGCTTGAGTGTTTGCTAATGGTCGGGGGTGGGGCAGCAGGGTGGTGGATCAGGGTGCTTGTTAATGATGAGAGGCGGTGGATCAGGTGTGCTTGAGTGTTTGTTAATGGTGAGGGGGGGGTTGATCGGTTTTGTCTCTTTTCGCCTACATCTCATTTCGCCTACATCCCATTTCGCATACAAAAACAATGTAGGCTAATTGGGATTAGAAAATGCACCCCTACTCTTATAATGAACCTGACTCACTGGTCAGTGCCATACTAATTAGGTAAATCTTCCAAATTATCCTTACTCATGTCTGAATTAGTTTTTAACCACACACATTTTGGAAAAAGTAAGCATGAAAGGACAATGAATATTAAGCATGTTTTGGCGAAATTGGACTTAGTTATATCTGGAATTCTTAAAATTGTGAAAATTTGAATAAACTAAAAATTACAGTTAAATGTAAACTAGAAGATGCATATAAGCATGTGTGGCTTTCTACGGTAGAACATTCACCAAAAGGTATCTTAAATAACTCCTTATCTAACTTAAGGTTGTGCAAATATTGGGGTGATTTAAATGGTAATATTTAAAGGCATTGTTAGGTTATGAAATTGCAAATCATAACTTACCCATTGAAACAGACCGCAGTCCAGAGCAATATTCAAAAACGTGATAGAATATGTAAATTTTGTAATGGTAACGACATTGGCGATGTATCTCATTATTATTTATTTGTTCTCACTTTATAAATGCAAGATTTAAATATTTAAAGCCAATTTTTATTCCAAACCAAATTTTCATAAAATGTATACATTATTCAATAACAATCAGAAACGTATTCTTAGAAAACTGTATATTCTGTAATATTATCATAAATGTTTTTAAGAATCTTCGGTAAGAATACTCCATCTAAATATTTCTATTATCTTTATGCAATATATTTGCAGACAGATTTGCAATCTATCTATATATATAATGCATTACTTATTCATCTGTATATATGAAATATTCGACTGCACATACATTGTTTATAACTATATGAATATATTTAATTGTAACATATTTGTAACCTCATATGCCGCTGTTTGCGGCCTGAGTTGAAATAAAGTTCAGTTCAGTTCAGTTAAAATAAAATGAAAGGGATTAATGCACAAGCTAAATTGTAAAGGCAATGATGATATGTAGTTAATTTCTCACTGTAAAATAAAATACTCAGTTGTTATAAGGATATGTAGTTGAGTAAAGAGGATTAGTGCATCCACTAAGAAGTTCAAACAAGATTTTAATAAAATAACAGTGTAAATGGTGAGGGAGGGTGTGTGTATCGGGTGCTGGAGTGTTTGTTAATGGTGAGGGAGGGTGTGTGCATCGGGTGCTGGAGTGTTTGTTTATGGTGAGGGAGGGTGTGTGTATCGGGTGCTGGAGTGTTTGTTAATGGTGAGGGAGGGTGTGTGTATCGGGTGCTGCAGTGTTTATTAATGGTGAATGAAGAAGTGATCAGGGGTGCTTGAGTCTGTGTCAATGTGACTCACTCATTCACTCACTCAAACCAAACACTTACTTTTTGTATGCTTTAGCCATGTGCCATATGTAATTCTCAACTCCCTAGGGAGAGTACAGCCATGTTATATTACTGGATTAGCAACATGGACCTAAAGCCATTCAGTACCCTGAGGGGTGTGGAGGGAGACAAATTAGTGAAGCATGACAGAATACCAGACTGACAAGGAAAGGGAAGGGTCAAGAGTGAGGAGGTGTGTTAAATAATGACCTAATGGTCTAACAGGAAAGTACCAGCACAGTACCAATCAATAAAAAATACAGATCCCAGGTAAATCCAGGTGGATAAAATTTGTCCATCCAGATGGATGATTGTCGGCTCTGCTAACTAGCCAGACTTGTTGGACGTTATCAAGGGATGTAATCGTCTGAGAGACAATGGTTCTTTTTGTACATGTGCAGGGGTATTGTGAATAGCAGTGTTAGTGTTATTGATAGTATGTTATTATGGCGGAGTAGTGGGATAGAGAGGATCAGGTTTCCCCAATTCGCAGATGTAGGGGGTGATATTTGATGTGGCCTGACCAAGTCTTGGTTGTCATTAACTGGTTTGAGTTAGCTTTGATTATGGCCGATCAATTGCCGTGGTTTGAATTTGATGCTCGCAGTCTACCATATGTTGAATGTGTATTTTTTAGGGGCGACATTAAACTTTTTAAGGCCGGTGTTAATGATCGAAGTATGACATCTGTTGGCAAGGTTGAAGCAAATCAGGCTTGCATAGGCCAACAAAAAGGTTTTGTGTTATCGTGAGTGTGAGTTTGTCATGTCTTTCATGCTACTGATATTATTATCTCCTGCCGCGCGTTTAGCGCGAAGTCGGGCATATAGTATTAGGCTCCGTCCGTACGTCCATACGTCCGAATTGGAATATCTTAAGAACCTTTCACTAGACTCTTTTCATATTTGTTACCTAGGTTCAACACAGTATAAGAAAGGTTCAAATCAGGTTTGGTCACCTTGACCTTCATTTCAAGGTCACAAGGGGACTTTAACGTTTTACCTGCATGTTAAGCTATCTCAAGAACCGTTCACTGGATTTTCTTCATATTCAATACCAAGCTTTATTTAGGGAAGGCGCAGGGCCCAGTCCAATATGGTGACCTGCACATAATTTTCAAGGTCATGGCGACACTTTGAAGATTTCAGCATGTAAACCTGCATGTTGAGCTATCTCAAGAACCGTTCACTGGATTTTCTTCATATTTGACACCAAGCTTCATCTAGGGACGGCGCAGGGCCCAGTCGAATTTGGTGACTTCACTTAATTTTCAAGGTCACAGAGACACTTTGAAGATTTCAGCATGTTAAATTGCATGTTAATATAGTCATCAAGATATCGCAAAAATATTCACTGGATTTTCTTCATATTTGACACCAAGCTTCATCTAGGGAAGACCCAGTCAATTTTGGTGACCTTCACATAATTTTCTGGGTCACGACGACAATCTGAAGATTTCAGCTTATTAACCTGAATTGTCAGCAAGATATTTCAAAAACGGTTCACTGGAATTTCTTTATAGATTTTCAAGACTTCCCTTAAATGTTTTTCAATAAGCAATTTCTTTAGTACTATTTGTGCATATTTCATACACTATGACATTCATGTGAAGGTCAAAGTCAGTCTTGAAAACGTGTGTGTTTAAACAACTAAAGAGCAAGATATCAAGAGAGGTTGACATTTAACTTCTTCTTAAACTTTCATTACTGTATAAGTTTGATTTGATAATTTGCGTGTCTGTTAATATAAGGGGGCAGTGGGGTAACCTTGTGGTTAAAGCGTTTGCTCGTCTTGCCGAGGGCCTGGATTTGATTTCTCTTGGTATCTCCTGCCGTGATATTCCTGGAACATTGCCAAAAGCAGCGTAAAACCAAACTCACTCACTCACTCACTCACTATTAACATCAGTGTCACCTTTCAGCGATAGGTGGGTGTGATTACCCATTGATTGTTGAGTTTCTGAGACTGGATGAATACAGTCAGTTCATGTTGAGGGCATTCTAAGTATATTGAAAAATGAAACGAAAGCTAATGTTTTAACATTTTAGAAAAATGGAGGAAAACCTTTCATATGGAAGAAACCCCTTTCATGTAGATATGTAAATATGTCTTGCTTTCCAGTTGTATGCATACATATTGCTAGGGTTTGTGAAAGCCTTGTGAAAATGAAGTCATATCTCATAACATATTAAGATGAGGAGGGTCATTTTCTGTTTTTATGAGTTTTTTAGTTTACGCTACATTTCAGTTCTTAGATTCATATAATTCTGATTTTTTAAATTGTTTTTTTTTCATTTTCAAAAAGATATGGGAATGTGTGTCACTATGTTTTTAATATTGTATCTATTCAGTTTGAAATTACAGTTCATTAGCAAATTTTATGTGTCAATTGTGACTGCTGTCAAGAACTTCAGTATTATTTCTGGTAAATTATTGCATCAAATACTCAAGAACTGGGTATAATTCTTTCCAGTACTTCTATTATTTCTGAGTGTCCCCGCTTAGATATTGCTGGAATATTGCTAAAATGGAATATAGCAAAAACTAAACTCAGTCAGTCAGTCCAGTACTTCTATTATTTGAGTGCTATTTTAGTGTAAATAGTCAATCTTGGCGTTCAGAATTAAAAATTTTGTTGGGGTGTCTTTACACAGCAAATAGAAATATGTTTACATGATTAATCTAAATATCACCTTCTCTGTGTCTAGAGTACTGACAAGAACAAATATGGTCTTAACGTCTTGGTAATTAGAATCAAAAGTGAGGCTTTTTTTAGTTGGTTCACAATAATTTAAGTTAAAAGTCAATGTAGGTTGTTGAAAAATACATAAAAATGTTTTAACTCAGATTAGTACTGGTACTACTAATAAATGAAAAACAGTTTTAACATGGCAAGGTAAAAACGTTCTATAGATGTTTGAATATTTGAATTCAAGATTTGGTTACATATTATTCATCATTTCTTAAGAACAACACTGATAAAATCTCATTTTTACTGTATATTTTTTAATTTCACCTGATTATAATACGGAATAAGGGCTCCCGAACATTTTCTACTTTTCCTTATTTTCTTCTGATTTTGGCATTTGTTGGTTTCATAGATACTGTGAAATAAACTTGTCACCTCACTGTGGAGTACATACACTACACTTACAGGGTTACGAAATACCCCATGTATTAGCATGCCATGGAACAGTAAATGTTGAAATGGCACGGAGAAAAAATGTTCTCGGTGCCCTTATGGCATGCAGGGGTGGAAATAACCCATTGCCTGACGTCCGAGTCCTGTGTTTTTTTCTGTTGGGCAAGCAAATTTGTATATCACACTGTACCGGTGTCCAGTTGACTTTCCAATGTTAATTTTGTTGTTGGTTTAAAAAATCAACAAGAAAACAGCTGGTATAGTGGAAAAATTATCAGGGCAAGTGATTTTACATGTGCCACTGTACCGGAGTACACTAGCAATTTTAAAGTTATTTCCACCCCTGGCATGATTATTTTTTAGAGACATTACTCACCCTTAGTCATTTAATCCCCAAAACAAAACAGTTACGGAAATGATAAACAAGCAAAAACATTTATTGACTTTCATTGGAATTATGATGGATGATGTAAAGAAATCCTGTTGTTTTTCCATTTAGAGTGATGGGAGTACTGATAGTTCGGTTATTGAAAAGGAAATTGTGTATGTTAGATATATTGAACAATTACCTGTCACCAAATTCTTAGCTGTTAAAGGTGTTGGGAAAGTATAACAAATGAAACTTAAGAAAGCCATCTTAAACAGATGACATATCAGTGATAACAGAAAACAGGTTACATTTGTTGTTTACTAACAATAAATTTCAAATGATCATCATCATTGCTACAGTCATTTATTCTAAAAAATGTGGGCACACTTGATTTCTGAAAGGCACATTTAAAATATTTGCCTGGTGCCCTAAGGCACACTTAGAAAAAAAGTATTTCTGTCCCCGACTTAGAAGCATAGTGTTGTAGTTTGTGAGTCCTCGTGGGGGTCTCTCTGTATTCATGCCTGCTTGCACCTTGTGGTCAGTGACAAGAAGTCTCCCATGTGGGAGGTCAGTTTGGTCCCGATAATCACCATATTGTATAGACGTAGGTTATTCTCACCTGATCCGTGGGAGGGGATTTCACTGTGGATGCCTGTCTACCTGTGTCACAGCCAGAAGAAAGAGCCTGCCCGGAGGAATGTCGGACTTAGCAGGGGATGACTTTGCCATGTGTTGTATACAGCACCTCCTTGGAGGAGCTTCCTGACAACAATCATATATAGCTAGTTGTCATATTGTAGCATATTTTTATCATTCATGTTAAGATTTGTATGGAATTAATAAATATCATATTCTCACGTTTCAACAAATGTGATGTTTTTTTGTTAGCCAAAGGGAACAATGCCACTGATGATTTAAAAACCCAATGTTAAATAATTTTGCTGTCAGGGTTCAAATGTTTAGTTGGTAATATTTGGCTATTTTTTGTTTTTGTTTAGTTCAGCTAAAATATGACGATTGAATTTCATATTTTCTGCAAGTCTTTTGATCACTTCAGCTTCAAAAAGTCATGACAATCTTGGTTCTATTTTATTATATTTTTCAGTTAATTTTTTAACATGCATCTGATGTGAATTTCTACTGTTTAAACATTCAAAAAATAAGTGCCTGTGGCAGATTGGGAGAAAATAGTTTGGTTTAAATTTTGGATTGTTTTAAAGTTTGTATTTTCTTAAATTGGGGGTTATTTTAATGTTTCATCTTGAAATTTGTCTATGTGGACAATTTTACTGGAACTGATACTGTTGTGAGAGTCTGGAGTTTTTCACAGGCAGTTTTGTATATGTATAAATGAATGAATATGAAAGAAAAAAGTTACAGTTATGAATGCTTTTTGGAATATGTTTTTTGAATTATTTGGTCAGTCTTCTTGAAAAATAAATATTCCCAAATATTCATGAACAATTTTTTTTGTTCAGTATATTGTATGTAGGACACATAAAACTCCCCCCAAAATATCCATGCTATACAACAATCATAAATATAATGCCCCTAAATAGCATGAATGATATTTTATTGTCATATCAGATCGGACAAATTATCACCATGAGACACTCAAAACGATTGATGTCGATTATTTCAGGGTAAATACAATGACAATATTATGATGTGGGAGGTCAGGGCTGGGTCGGGATGATTTAGCTGATTATCCTCGTGGAGACCCCACATGGAGCTTGTTTACCCCTACAGCATATTAAGACCAGAGGATTCCCCTACCTGTTCTCAAAGGGAGATGCCATAACTTAGTGCTGGAGAAAAGGGTAGTGACAGCGTCACAAAGACTCCCTGTATGTGGGACGACACAGGGGGGCACCTGCTGGCGGAGAATATTGATCCAGATGCCCCCATGTGGACTATAGCATGTATACACGGCCTGGCGGACTGGTCTCGTATACACCAGGCGGGATATATACCGCGTATACCATGGTGGGGGTGCTGGAGATATGGACATGCTTGGCAGATTAAGTGCTGGGGAGGCCAGTGATAATTAGTCGTGTGGTTGTGTTGGTCGAAATGATTTTTTGATATGACAGGTGCTAACTGATTTAGATTCTCAGAAGCACAGTGCTAAGATTAATGTCTTTGCATTTGGGATGGTATGTTGTGGGGTGCAGTTTTTGATGTTTGTAGGAGGAACCTTGGATGGTTGCTATTGGTGCTGAAGTTTTTAGCTCACCTGATTAAATAATGTGATATTTGTTCAAAGAGGCCAAACATAAATTTATTGGCGGATCCAGTGGGGGGATCTGAAAATGACTAAACACCACATTGCAGTTAATGTTTTGCATTGGCGGAGACAAGGGGGAGTTCAGGGGGTTCAACACCCACCTACCCCCCACCCCCAGCTTTGAAAATTCCTTGATCCACCTATGGAATTTATACCATTTGTTGGGTAGTCCACTCATTGATGTGTGCAAATATGAGGTATGACCACTATTTAGGTTTTAGAAAAGTTAAATTTCAATAAAAATAGTAATATTTAAAAGTTATTTTACTTGCTGATGGTATCGATTCCAGACTTCCAAACAATCTTGATGAAGACTTAGATTAGAATGTTAGAATTACTGTCATACTAATCTAGACTTTTAAGAAAACAGATATGTTTATGATTATTATGTTAATCTGATAAAATTAATATGCGTGAAGAAAAATAGAGGTAATTGATCCTAATGGGAGATCATGTGGATAACATATTTGCTGAAAACGTTCCAACTCCAAACATGACCATATATAGCCCGATGCATACTTGTACTGCAGATAGTATATAGAGTTGCATCTCTTAGCTGTATAAAGATTGCTTATTGTAGGGGTGGGGATTGCAGAGAATTTTCATATTGCGATATATTGCGATGCGAAAGCATGTATTGCGATATGTATTGCAATATATTGCATGAAGTACTTTTAAACAAAAACTGCTTATAATCGAGTTACTTCTTGATTTATAGAGCAAAAACACAACAAAATCACTAGGCTTGATTAAGCTTTAATAACAACTTTTAATCATGATAAAATAAAAATGTGAATAATATTTGGCACAAATGAAACAAGGACATATCCAAACATTTCCGAGTGTTATAAAGTTTTCTGAATGCAAGTCAAAATACCAGTTTTCGATCAGCGTATCACAATACGTGTCGTTTTCATGTCTGAACCGGTAAATACCGGTAAACCGGTTATATTGTGCAGCCCTAGCTTTTTAAGGGTTCAATTCCTAGGTTTTTAGCTGGAGTCAATACACAGCAATCAAGATGGTTCATGCATTATTTTTTTGCAGCCTTTTCATGTTTGGGGCAACAGATTACCTTTTTCATATATATCCCCGCCTCAGAACTTTATATATAAAAATATAAGATATTGTATCTTGACTTAGCTTTGGTATAGTTGTTGACATAAAATATAAGTAAAGTAGTGCAGCAGAACACTAATTTCTGTCAATATACACAGTACTTGTTCTATACATCATGTAGTGTTTGTGGGTCTTAGCTTATAAAAAAGGAAGAGATGTATTTTTGTTGGCATTTCTGTTGGATGGTTAAAATTCTTGTGTGGCAACTGATAAGGAGTGAGTGAGTGAGTGAGTTTTAGTTTTACGCCGCTTTTAGCAATATTCCAGCTATATCACGGGGGACACCAGAAATGGGCTTCACATATTGTACCCATGTGGGGAATCGAACCCGGGTCTTCGGCGTGACGAACGAATGAACACTTTAACCACTACGCTACCCCACTGCCCCACTGATAAGGAAGAAAGCATAATGACAGCAACAGTCATGTTATTGAAGATGATATTGAATCACCTAAATGAACTATCAACATTAATTCAGATTGGGTTTTTGATTATATATCATTTGTTATGCATGATAATTATCTATAACATAGGGAGTAAATATGAATTTTATCCCCATGAGAATGTGTGAGAGGTGGAACATTTAGCAGCATGTTAATTTTTAACCTTCTTCTTAGGAGTTCAACAGTAATGTCTAAGAGCCACCAACAGTCATAAAAATGAAAATATATATTTGCCACCTTAATCAGTTTTGGATTGATTATTTAGCTCAGACTACAAAGTGAAACAAATCAAATATCAAATATCAATATGATCAACTGAATTCTTGTAAAATCTGACTGTGAATATGAACAAACAGGTTTATGGAACTTGAATAACTTACACAGGGTGCATGTTGACATGAAAAACCATTTTGCACCAGAAAACCCCCCAGGTTCCATCCTGGTCCTATAAATTTATCAGTTTGAAACATAGATACATAAACTTGTCTTGATAAATATAAATGTCTCTGATGACTGTCAAGATGTTTAATTCTATGAACTCCAAAGCAGCACAATTTCAAATAATAATGAAGACATATCGCAGCCTATTTGGAAAATACCTGTATATTGAGACATTCAAGATCATGCATGTTTTTATCTTGTTGGCAAAGTTTATATTAGTGTCAGGTTGAACTGAAATTCTGAAATGAGCAACTGATTTCTGTGACCAAAAAAGCAGAAAATTTATAACCAGCTTTATATATTGTGTGTATTATGCACACATCGTGATCGTAGTGACATCCAACAAAATGGATGACTACAAAGTTGTCATAAACATGTGGGGGAGGAGATGGATTGGTCCATTTGTATTGAAATTTATAATAAATCACAGATGAAAGAACACATTGATAAATTGCAACACAAAAGTCAGGCCTGCTCCTACCACAATTCTGTATCAGTATTTTACTTCTGACATTAAAGATCAACATTCCTTATTCCTGTTTATCTTACGAACCACCCACACCACAAGCACAATGGTGTTACAATTCAGATGAATTGTAAAATATACTTTACAAAATATACCATTTTCTGCATATTTGTTAAAATATATTGTTCTTTATGTAATATATTTTACAGTGGAAATGGTAAAAAGGATATTTCCATAAATAATTTTTTTTGTTCCGGTGTGAAAGAATTATTTCAATGTAAGTTTTAGATTTTATAAGCCAACACATCCTCAACACAACTAGAAAATTATTTTTAGGCATGATTTAAAAAACGTTTTTCCAGCAGAATGTTTATTCCATGCTCTGTAATCATGATGCAAGAGCTCTCCTCGGCGCTGCCGTCCTGGGAGGATATATTAACATGAGGGGGAAACTTATTTCAATGTTTCTGTTTCAGGCTGGGTGGGCCAGACCCCATGGATTATATTAGCATGTATGCCAACCCTGGCGACCTTGGCAGACATATTCCTCCCCACTGGCATTATATCAGTTTCGGGCTTTCCGATCTCCATGGCGACGGCAGAGTACATGAGTAAGTGAAATTTGCAAAATATGTTTTAATGGTTAAAGGATAAGAAGGTGTGTTGTGTTTTGTTGATTTTTATGATTTTAGTCAATTTATGGTATTTGTGAGTTATTAAAGTTTGCACTAAGATTTTTTTAATATTGTTTCTGTTTGAAAAATGTCTTGTGTTGTGTTATGTGCTTTAAATTAAACTTAAACTTTAAAAAAAAATTAATTTAAAGAAAGGTTTGTGGTACAGAGTGGATATCGGTACATTTTTCACTGGTGTGGAATTTTTCATTACGGAAAATATAATATTAGAACATTCATTATCATGTGCTTATCACATGACATATTGTATAATTGAATACAGTTACCTAAGTTATTCATATATGCATGGTAACAATGCAATCCAAATATAATACTATGAAGTTGGTTTGTGGAAATTATCATTTTATCTTCAGTGTTTCCTGTTATTGTAAATTTCCAGTAATTCAGCTATAAATAGACCACATACCTGTAAAGTTTAATCTTTTTTGGTCCAAAGTATTGAATTGGGTATTTTTCAGTTGTCTTGGTCATGTAAACCTGTGAATTAATAACTGAAACCCCGATCCTTGCAGTCTGTCTCAACAACAGCTGAGTTTAGCTACCTGCGTTTTGTAATATTTTCCAGATGGATTTTAGTCTTAGTTTAGTGTTAGTTTTAGGTGAACATATTTGACTGAACAAGCGTTTACTCGACTCTGGCTTTAGTGGTTAAGGTCGCAAATTATCAAGCAACTTAATTATGATAAGACTGTCCTAAAGTCAGTGGTTATTTTGAAAGTTCAACACATGTATTTTTGTCAAAATTGAGATGCTTATTGATATGTTGTTTCTATCACAGAAAATTCCTGTAGATCACAAAGATTTTGGCTTTATTAATTAAGACATCTTTTAGTTAGTGCCTTTAATTATGTTTCCCGTTAAGAGTTGAAAATTATCAAGAGTTAATTTTTTTTCTTCTTCACAGAAACATTATATAGCGTTATTTGCAAAATAATTATGTAACTAATTTGTATATTGTGTTTACGGAAAGTTATTATACAATGTGATGATATTGTGCGTATTTATGTATTGTGTAATAATAGATTTCATACATGATATGTTTGTCTAACAACTTGGATTTGAAACAAATTTATACCTGGTGTCAATGTTATCATACAGAAATAATATGTGGAAGTGTATCAATCATGTACGTTCAGTTAAAGGACCGCCTCCGTGGTGTAGTGGTTAGAGCGTCCGCCCGGAGAGCCGAAGGTCGCGGGTTCGATCCTCGGCCCTGTCATAACAAAAGACGCTCAAATATGGTACTTGTTGGTCCCTGCCTGGCGCTCGGCATTAATGGGTACAACAAGGACTGGTCGGCTTGGAGTCATTATAATGTGTCTGAGTGGGGTATTCATGCTTCACTGCGGCATGGTATCTCAGTGGGCTAGCACTATAAAACCAGCTTAAGTCTGGGCTAGTACAAGCAGACGCACCTACACATACACACGCATGCACGTCGTCATATGAGTGAAATATTCTCAATCACGACGTTAAACCCAATTTCACCTCACCTCACCTCACGTTCAGTTAAAGAATAAGGTTTTGTAAAATAAGTTGCTTGTTTCTCATGATGTGTCTATTTTTAGGAGCTAAGAAATTAATTCTTCAACTCAGCTTTCTTTTCAAAGTCGCCAAGGTCAATTGGCTCATTACAATTGTGGTTATTGTTTAGATCTGTAACTTACTATGTGTTACCATGGTTACATTTCAAGTGACACAAATCAAGCACAATCTTCATTTGTAAAAGAAAATTAGAATTTGTGAAGAGGGAAGATATTTCACAAGTCTGACCCACCTATCCTGGAAGGGATTGAAGGGGAAACAAGCATATATTAATCTGGGGAAACAAAGACTTGTGTTACAGAGGTAGAGATAAGCTGCGTATCTGCGTAAATTACGCAAATATTTATGTGAAAACTCAATTCTTATCAAGTCTTTTGCGTACAAGTACGCTTGAATTTTGTAAATACTCATTATATTTGATCTTACATGCGTACACACGAAAATGTCAAATCTTTGCTTGCGTACCGGTGCATAGATAAAATAACTGAGGTATATTGAGAGGTTCTATTTCAACACATGAACTAGGCAACTTGCAGTCTTTCTTGTAATTTCTCATATTACAGATCCAATATAAATAACATTTAAACTTCATTATATTTTTACAATTAATGGAAAATGACAAAAAACAATTGAGTTTGAGTGAGGTGGCTACAATTTATTTGGTTACTCAAAGGAAAATTAGGATACCCAATTGATATGAGCACAAGCGAGTACATAACTCAGTGACCCCAAAAGTTATCTGTAGCTCTGGTGGTGTCTTATAAACAGATATGTATCTTTAAAATCAAATCCAAATGGAGCCGGAGACACTGCCATTTTCAGGCCTAAATCTGAGGAATTCTAGACTTGCTAAATCATTTTAGACTTGTGTTGGATCCATTTTATTCACGAGTTCTCAAGGATCTGGGAAACGTACAATCTGAAACGTATAGTCAGCATTAACGCTTTGTCAGTGTGATCTGTTAATGTGACTCTGCAGATTATTTCCCATTCATCAGAAGGGTAATGGAATAAGTGACACTTAGCTCAACGTTGGATGGACAGAAACAATAGCCGTGTCTCTTTGTATGGAACACTGGGTTCTTTCCTTTGTTTCAGGTGTGTTAATACTGATATCGAAGCTCGTCAGTTTGGGTGATCTGTTGTAATTAAGCAACTTCTTGTTGATGTCATTAGTGGGAAATTACATTAATAGCTTATTCCTGCGACAGGTCGACTGAATAGGCGTAGATCCTTTAAGACATAGGTTTTATCATGAAGACAAATTGGAAATCATGGACAGAAGCTATATATCTTGCTTGTGTAAGATATATAGTCCTTGACATGAGACTGATTTTTCATAAGTTAAGTCCAATTAAACTAAGTTTTGTTTTGCAGGTTAAAATGCATTAAGACAAAGAGGGAAACATAGAAATAAGATACACTTTTTAAGAATAATGAAATAAAGTTTGATATATATATATTGTACATCAGAGAAATGGAAATGTATTAGAATTAAGAGACTGTCTGTGAATTAGAGAATAATTAGGGAAGATAGAATTAGAATTGCCTATTGCAATGGATGTTTATTTGTTTTTTAAGTCTACACTCATCATATGACAGTGATGACAGTGATCCGTAAATAAATACAACTATAGTCTGTTTGCAGTCTCTCATTGTATTACAAGGGGGTAAGCGTTGTAGTTGGAACAGTGAAACAAATGCACGTGCGGTACGTGATGAGCGTTAACTTAGACCAACCATACTTGTTCTAGGTGTTTCCTCTAATGTGCATACCCCCTTGTAATACAAACCAATAATAGCGGTTTGAAACCATGATCGTTCGTTAAACAACTTTTATCCTAAGTTGAATAAAATTCTGAGATTTAAATGTTCAATTGGCAAGGTAAAATTATGAGGATTCGCAATCTTATTTTCACTTTATTCGATTTACTTTTTTGTTTAAAGTGAAATTCATCGGCACGTTTTCACTGCAAACAGACTATAGGATATGAAGATATGCATCAACCAAGTCACCGACCTTGACCACCCGATCCCATTAGTTCCATCTTACAACAAGCATGTACTGCAGAAGACTAGTTCTAACTTGGCTCTTCATGTGATCACATAATATGTGCGAGGCGACCAAATGGATTGCTTGGTCAGGGCTGTTCACTTGGTATAGTGTCATTGTACCCCAGCGGTGTGGATCATTGCTCTCATTATCAATCACTCGCTTTTCTGGTCCTCACATTGTTATTTACAGGTCACTGTCCCTTGAATATTACTGAATGCATGTTTGGAAAATTGTTTAAAGGTGAAAGGCTGATTATTGAAACAAGTAATTACTGTTGTGTAATTACTTTGTTTGATCACTTGTTTTATGGATTTGAATATTCAAAATTTCTGAAATATATAAAGAATCAACTATTTCCATTTTTGTCCCTTATGTTAGTATTAAAAAGATTGTTTTTATGCAGGAAGGGAAAATGTATATTTTTGATTTTGAAACAGTTCTTTTGACTTTGTTTGATCACTGTGAAATAGATGTAGAATCGTTTTTTTGTCACTTGTAATTTCATATGGTGTATATGTTCTTTTTGAGAGGACAACTAACAACGAGGGTCCAGGACAACTAACAACGGGTATGGCTTTGAGCTGACGTTCCGATTGAGACGAGAACCAGAAGAAACAAACCCACCGACCTGGCCTGCTGCCCTCATGCAATCTCTCGCCAGATATGTGTTCCAGTCAGGTAAGATTTATGTATCATGAAGTTATTTAAAGAATCATAGGCAATTTGGTGCCTTCAAAATGTAATGCAAACTGGCCTCTTGACCAGACTTTGTAATACTCCTTTCTTGACAACTGTTTATGTTTTATTTTTCAGAAAATGTATTATGTAGTGGTGACCATGTGTCGTGGCACACACCTCTCGACGGCAGCGAGTCCCGGATACAACACATGCTGATGACCGAGGACGCTCAGCTGCAGCCAATCACAACTCCCTTTGGTGTTGTCAACTTTGTCCAGGTAATATCATCGACTATAAGAGTAATTTATAGTCTGAACACAAGGTGGTGAAAACATTCAACTTTTGAAAATTTAATGGGTTTTGTTTCAAGCAGAAATCCCACAGTGCTAAAACTCTGTGAGTGGGTATTATTCAGCTCTGAAATTGTTTCATCATGTCCTGTTAGCTTAATGTTGCAGGAAAGCTTTGGTAAAACCCTTGAGCATGAGCATAATCCTGACAGACCAAGGAGAATAATCAGACTGAGATTCAAATCCATGATCGAAGGTTTCAGGCTTGCCAAGGGACACAACTTTGCATCTTCAGTTGCTAACAGCTTGTTTGAGGTACCACTTTGAGGTGTTTGCTGTCTTTTTAGGTACCTACCTGCCCGACGCACCGATGCTTAACTGAAATGCTGTTCAAAACAGTGTTAAACCCAACTCACTCATGATACAAGTCACTGTAGTTGTAAACATTCAGTAATGGATTTAAAGGTTCTTGGCCAAGATGGTTAGTTTCAGTTCTAATGTAAGTATCCCTGGGTTGTATGCTGCTCCCTGTTGTAGATTGTTGGAGTGTGTGGCGAGGAACTGAAGGCAGCCCAACACTGGAACGGACCAGGAGTTATCGAGCTGCTACGATCTAAAGCTGTGTGAGTATTCATTGGATAATAACTGCCATGGTCTAGTGAATAGAAGCCTCTGCCAGGACAGCAGAAGGTTTACAAGTCACGTCAAACCCAAAACAGTTAAAATAAGGAGCCTGGAGCTCGGCATTAAGGGGTTGAAACAAGGACTGGCTGGCTTGCAGTATACTGTGTCCATGTATCCATGTTGAAACTGTGGCAGGATATTTTGTCAGCTGTAACCTCGCAAAATGGCGTCACGCCGAAGACCCGGCTTCGAATCCCCACATGGGTACAATGTGTGAAGCCCATTTCTGGTGTCCCCCGCCGTGATGTTGCTGGAATATTGCTAAAAGCGGCGTAAAACCAAACTCAGTCAGTCAGTCAGTCTCAAAATGGCATAATCCAAACTAGTGAGTGAGTTTAGTTTTGCGCTGCACTCAGCACTATTCCAGCTGTATGGCGGCGGTCTGTAAATCATCAAGTCTGGACCAGACAATCCAGTGATCAACAGCATGAGCATCACTCTGCGCAATTGGGAACCAATAACTTGTGTGAACCAAGTCAGCAAGCCTGACCACCTGATCCCGTTAGTCACCTCTTGCTACAAGCATGGGTTGCTGAAGATCAATTCTAACCCGGACCTTCACGGGTCATAATCCAAACTAATACAGACAGATGTACATGCATGCTGCAGTAACATTACAACGTATGGTATGGATTTACAACTTTCTTTATATTCTTCAATATGTGCAGCAGTAATCTTGAATGCGACATTTAGCTTCTGGATTTCTATTTGTGAATGTTTCTGTGTACCAAAACATACCAAGGGACACATGTGTATCTCAAAGGCCACGTCTCAAAAGCCACTTCATTCCAAATGACTATAGTGTACATAATGTTAGAATGAATTCATTTACGTTCAAGGTAGTGCTTCATGCCCAAGTTGGTGGATGAGTAGTCTTGCATTTAACGCCAAAGAAGGAACATGGGGTACCCTAGTTATTAAAGCTTTTGCTCCACAATTAAGGCATTGAGTTATATTTCCAAAATGGTTACATTTCTATTGTCCCCCATCTTTATACTGCTTGATTATTGCTGTAAGCAGTGTGTATTGATAAGTGTTTCAGTTCATTGCAAGAGGGTTGAGGAATTTGTCGATTTGAATGTGATCTTTTGTTTTGTAAAGCGCTGGTGGTGCATGGCTGGTGACTGACATGAGGCGAGGGGAGACCATCTTTGAGATCGAACCATCGCTGCAGGTACAGTCTGATTTGTGTTACATTGTTTAATGTTGGCTAAAACTCAACTGAATATGGCATAAAAGTGACATTTATTCTCACATAGGACATCAATTTATTAGAAAAGAGATGTGATGAAGATGTTGGTTCAGAATACTATCATGGCTGCCATGTACGTCTGCTCCAGGAAACGGTGGATCATGGGATTGAGACCGAGGGGTCTAACCTGAGTGGTGTCAGCAGTCGGTGCTCGTGGGAGGAGCCAGGCGACCCTGATGCTCACAGCAACTATAACGATGATGATAAGGAGAACCGATTGGTGGAGATCGATCGCCGAGGCAGTGGAGATGTGGACAGGAGGATCATCACCGACTATGGTCAGTAATTGTAAGAGTTGTCGATAATGAAAACAGAAAGTGAGACAAATATATGAAGTCTGTTTCTGGTGTAATGATAACACTGCATACTCATTTACGTCATGTGACAGTCTCAAAATGAGACTAAGAAAGGAATGTTTATGTTTCAGAATCTGAACAAATAAAAGCGACTTTAAAGAAGGGTCTGAGTAATTCTCGGTCCAACGTCCCATCACACGGTGGCAAAGATGATGAGTACGATCAGTGAGTATTGGTTGTTGAATAATGAAATACAGCGCTTCACATTTCCGTGAAGATTCTTAGGGTTAAATATTGGTTAAAACAAATCATGTTCTCAGGGATAAAAGGATGCCGTTTTCAATTTCATAAGTTGTTTTTGATTTTCAGCAGGAATCAAAATTCGTCCCGGAAAGAGTCGTTTGACAGCACGGTGAGTTCTGAGGGTCCAACAGAACTGATCCGGACAAGGACTCTTGATGCCGTCCATTTGAAGTTTAATCTGGAAGCTGGCTCCCTTCTACCACTAGCTCTCAGGTAAATAGTATAGTAGAGGAGCATCTCCTGCACAAGCTTTTGTATCATGCTGTCTCCTAGCTTTTAGGTAGATAGCATCAGGGTCTCCGCCTCCCCATTTGTCTGGGAAATAGGATCAGAGTCTCCGCCTCCCCATTTGTCTGGGAAATAGCATCATATCTGCTGAGTATCACTTGCTCAGGATAATAGCAGCATGGCTCCCTCCTGTCACTAGTTTCCTGGTAAATATCATCATGTCTCCTTCTACATTAGTTGTCTGTAAAATACAACAGAGATCTTGAGGGTGGTTTTCAAAACCGTTTGATTTCTGATGACTTCATAAGCGACATGTGCCATGACATTGAGGAATTAGCCTGCCCTGATGAGGTGAGGGAATTTGTCAGTTTACACAGCGTTTATAACTGGTATTTTGGGGGGATCGGTCTATCGAATAGAATCCATGTATCTCCATTAGTGTATAGGGGAGCGGTGGGGTAGCCTTGTGGTTAAAGCGTTTGCTCATCATGACGAAGGACCAGTTTTGATTCCCCACATAGGTACAATGACTGAAGCCCATATCCAGTGTTCACTGAAAGTAATCATGAAAATAGCCAAATAGTTGAAGCATTTGCTCATCTCGCCGAAGACATGGGTTTTATTCCCAGCATGGGTACAATGTATGAAGCCCATTTATGTGTAAAACCAGACTCACGTACTCTTGACTAGTCTTTAAATGAACTTTCAAAGACTGTTTTAGCAACAAATTGTTGTTGTTTTTACTTGATGCAAGTATTTTGGGATAGAACAACATCTCACTCTTGGGGGAAAAGAAGTATCTGTAAGATAGCAACTACGTATATACTGTACATTGTACGTCTGAATTAGCCTGTATATGTAAGCGAATGGAGTTTGTTTGTATTTCATGAAACTATATTGGTCATAACATTTTTTACAATGATGTCATAGTACCATTTTCCACACATTGCTTTGCCAAATTTGATCATTCAGTATATAATTATGTTAGGCTGATGATGTACAACTTAAGTCCAACTAATATGGCAAAGATATAGCGATATAATTTTATATTGTGATAGAAAATGGCCTGGGTTCCAATTCCAGACATTGGTAGCAGTGTGAAGCCTGTGCCATGATATTGCAAAATATGGCTTCAAAAGTGGTGTAAATATATGTCAAATGTTGTACATCTTTACCATTGCCAATGGACACAGCGATCCTAGAACTAAAACCGTCTCAAGTCAATGTTAAAGTATGGGGGTAATGATCATATTTGCGAGGGAAAGTTTGTTTTGCAATAGCCTGTGTTCTTCACACATTGTAGCCATGTAGGGTATCTGAGTCTTCGGCGCGACAAGCGAACGCTTTAACCACTAGGCTACCCCATGGCCCCATTTGTCCCAATAATTACATGTACTTCTTCTCATGTTACTATATACAGTCAATAATTGTAAAAGCAGGGGAATAATATTTCACCTTATATCACATGTATGCCTGCAATAGACACCATGGGTAGATTTTTGGTGAGCTACCAAGCTGTTTGGTCCCCATCCATTGTCAAGGTTACACAACACCAAATGTTTTCCCTTAGACTTCTATAGTAACCTTTTATTTTTTTAAAAATCATCCAGGCTATCAACAGTCATTCCAGGTACACATGGCTACAGTCAGGCCTTTAAACTACAATAAAACACAATTTCTGGCCAAATTGTCCGGCTCATTTTCCCAGCACAGGAAGCGGAACACATCAACCCCAGTTCCGCACCAAATCTCACCTACTGGAAAATATCTGTACACACAATAAGCATAAGTCATGGTGATAAAAATCACAGCACTAAATACTTAAAATTGTGGTCCGCTTTGAATTACTGGATGGATGTGCTTTTAAAAAGCATAAACATCTTACACTATTTCATCCAATCACAGCTGTCACATGTCTCTATCTCTTCAGTTGTTTACATGCGGTTCACGCTCAGGGAGCATGTCATTCTGATTTAGTGTAGTGGAACCTCAAATGATGTGATGATAGTCGCTTGTGATGCAATGTGTGAAGCCCATTTCCGGTGTCCCCCGCCGTGATATTGCTGGAATATTGCTAAAAGCGGCGTAAAACCATACTCACTCACTCACTCACTTGTGATGCCTGACCATACTGATTGTTGTCATGACATCGATCACTAGTTTGTATGGACAAGACTTATTTATAGATCACAGTGAATGACTGTGCCATTGGATAATATTTATTGTTTATCAGAAGGGTCTGTTTTTATGTAACGCCCAAAACATTCCTGATGATATTATTATTTCATTATTCATTTATTTTACATTCCAGATGATGTGCCCAAAGACGTTCAGTTGGCCTGAGAAGAAACTCTGTATCACGATCCTGCCTGATGAGATTTAGCACTTCATGTGATTCAGTGATGGTGACAATTATTCTACTGTGGCATTCATATCATGGCCAATAAGCCATGTGTCTACCAAAGGTTCATGACGAAGGGCTCTAAACAGTCCTTAAAACAACTGACGTGATGAAGAGTCATCAAAGGGAGGTCACCTCTAAACTTGGCCATCTTTGGCGGAGACAACTCTTGACAAGATATTTCAAGAGCAGATAACTCTTTGACATCACTTTGATGTCCAGTATAGACAATGGAAGGGAGATAACTCTTATGCTTGTTATCCCATCTACTGTGTGCTATTGGAAATGTTTTAATGAATGAAAGCTTGTCTTTTACTGAAGGGACAAAGTTATGACTGGCGGATGCAACTTTCAGCACTTTGCGCTTAGAAAGAAGCTGTGTGTTGTTATTGGGGATACAATTATGCTGTAAAATATTAGTGTACCTGTTGGAGCAAAGACTATGTCATGAGTCCAGTGGAAAAGACACAGAAAACAGATTTCTGTCCATCGCATTTTCAAATAAGTTTTTTTTCACAGGTTATATCACATCCGACAAGTCATCTACTACAATTGTTACGATTCTATTTTCTTTGTATTGTTACGTTGTGTGTTATAGTTCATACAGGCTGTATCACTCATGTCTCTTAAGACGGATATTTGTGTATAGTTATCTTAATTTGTATGGTAGAATGCATTAGGTTTTTATCCCATTTGCAACATATTTTGTTTATTTTACAATCATTTCAAATGGGAATAGTAATGGCTTTGCATGTTTTTGGATATACTACTCGAAAGAAGTTGAGGCTTTCATGTTACTGTGGTTAAACTGTCATGCCATCAGATTGTCCTTAACTTATTTTGTGTGGTATATAAAGTCATATTATTGCATATTGTCCTTGAGTAAAATCTTGCTAAAATATGACAGAAAACAGAATCACCAACTGGGGAAATAAGTGTGATGGATTCTCTGTCTTTTTATGCATATTTCTTGATTCAGTGCTACTTTGTAATAATTTATGTCTTGTGTTTATGTCAATGGGGATTTGTGACAAGATGACAGGCAACACTTATATTTATTACCTCCCTTTGCATGGAAGCTCTATGCCATCATTGCCCTCAAGGGACCCTCACTGCCACCAGTGTGCAAGCAACCATTACAAGAATATTGACAAATTTGGACTGACGAACAGATAAGCATCCAACTTCCTACATGCATACTGTAATAATTACATGAAAGTTGAATTCAATTTGACAAACAAACAACATTATTTATCTGAGTAAATAAGAAAATATTCATTCATGGAAGGCTGTGCACCAAGTACATTTGGGAGCAGTGCCTGGTGATAGTAAAGAGAGCTCTCTACACTGCTATTGCTGTGAGGAGCTTGGTATTTAAGGAGTTCTGAGAAACTGACACAGATGAGATTTCCCTAACACCATCTGATCATAGTTACAGCCTTCTACTGAGATGTACAGATTTCTTAACACCATCTGATCATAGTTACAGCCTTCTACTGAGATGTGATTTCCCTAACACCATCTGATCATAGTTACAGCCTTCTACTGACACAGATGAGATTTCCCTAACACCATCTGATCATAGTTACAGCCTTCTACTGAGATGTACAGATTGTCAGTATATCCAGGTGATGACAGACTGTATACAGATAACATTACTGAAATGTCCAGCTAAAGGATTTCGGTAGTAAAGCAGGGAGAACATGTCGAAAATCACTAAGCAGAGTTGCATCCGTTGTTGTACCAGGATTCACTTACATTATTGTCCGTTGTTTGTTGGCTACACACACTTGGGGATTTCATCAAAGTATTAAACGTCTTCAATCTGTGTTACTGTTTTATCTGTCCCACCACATTTTATGGAAGGCCTTATCCATTAAAAATTGTTCAAATCTCACTCACTTACTCAACCCCACAGGGAAAGGAATATTCAAATGTAAGTGGGAGGTCACTTGAGACAATGATCAAATGTGTTGCCCCAAAGAATTTATGGAACACCAGTTTCTTTCAAATTGCTGTTAATCTGCATGACACAACAAAAGCAATGTCAGAGATTCAAATATTTTTTGTTACGTCTTTTGAGTTTAATACTGCAGGTTTTTGGTCGGAGGCGTGTCATGCTTCTGTTCAATAATTGGTCAAATGATATAAGTGGTCTGTATGATTGTTTAATTATTTAATTGATTACTAAACATGTTAAGTGCAACTTTGTTCAGGTCTGTGTAGGTATGTCTGTTATACTCTACTTATATTGCTTGCTGTTATGAATATATTATGTATATTTGTGAGTTTGATTGATATACTGCCAAATTTATCTCCTTATGTTAACTGCCCATCATCCTAGCAAGTAAAGATCTGAAAGTAGTTGTCAAGAATGCATAGTTAACAAAGGCCTCCTCATAAAGTTTTATGTTTCTGGTCCCTCCACAACTTCGCCACCTGCATCAGGTTGTTATATTTCCGATATTCACCAAGAGTAGAAAACTCTAATCATAAAAATTGTTTTTGGTCCTTTTCTGCAACATTTTCAACTGCCTGCATCGGGCTGTTTTTTTCCAGGGCCTCCTTTCACAAAGCACTAAGGTGATCGTAAGTCACTAAGGTAGCCTTAGTGCAATGTTAAAGAATGGGAGTTAAGGTTAACCTTAGTAAAGGTTGCTTTGTGAAAGGAGCCCCTGATATTACTAAGGGTAGATAACTCTAATCTGCTTTCCACAAACATACAAATTGCACAAATGTATAATGCTTAAAAAGTGCCTGTGTATGGAGGATGGATTATGCATCTGTCTTGTCACATGGAGACATCACACTATTGAAGATTTATAAACTGCTGCAAATTGGTATTTTATTACCAGAGATGTTTCCTACCAGATGTTAAAGGGCAACAGCACTCTGAATTAATGCATTTATAGAGATTATGTGTATCTCTTGTATGTTCAAGTCATCATGATTTAAATCTTGTTGGTGTTTTTGAATGAACAGGGATATTTCTTACCTTAGTCCTGGTCTTTTTTGGAGTGTGTGTTGTTTTTGGTTGAAGCATTAAGTCAGTGTGTAAACACGGACCTTACAGAATAATCTAATGCTGATTTGTACTTTTTTAATTTCATGTTTTCACTTGAGTCCTATTTAACAAAACAATTCAAACAAGCTTGATTCCCCAATATGACATGTACTTAAGAAATATAGGAGTAAAGATGTAACATGTCAGTGAACATTTTTTAGGTGAATGCGGTAAAATATATGAATTTTGATAGTAAAACAATGTATCATTCTTAGGACCATTATGATTTTGACTGATCTGTGCAATGCTTGTATTTGTTATTTGTTTCCAGAGAAATTGTAGATTTATGGGAAGTGTCATAAAATAACTTTCTGGGCTAATGATGTAGAATTAACAAAGGATGCTGTTGCAAAGTGGCATATTGTCCTCTTGTTTCTTTTACTTCACTTATTTTGCACCATATTGAGGCTGAATGTTCAGTTTCATTGATTGGAAGTTGGGCCTTGTATTTTTTGTTAGTTGGCTTTTAAAAAGATTTGGCCTCAGGTTCAATGTATGGGGTCGACCAACATGAAAAGTTATTTTAACCTTCCACATCAGTTGATTTTTCAATCATTTGGTAGCAGCACTAAGTTTTAACCCGGCAAGATACAAACATTTTTTATGGTTCTTATTTTTGTTACCATAAAGATTTTTATATGTATTACACACAATCAAAAGATTTTCTGTCCTCTTTTTCAATGTACAGAAAAACGATCTGGTTTAAAACATTTTGACCAAATGTACTTTTTTTTATTTTTTGTCATTCGTTGTGTGTTGTGAACCAGCTTAAGAAAGTATAAGGCCTTATAGCACTGTTATATATTGTTGTTGCCTTAGATGGTATTATAGCATAATAATTAGTTCATTGTGTCCAGACTTGTGGTTGGGTTTTTGGACATTTGGAAATTTTTTTACATTTCAGATTATAGTTTTGGAGTCTGCAGATTCATTTAAGAAGTTTTAAAAAAAAGAGTCTGGCCTATGACCTTATGTCCATCAGTATTGTCAACATTTTCATTACAAAACATCAAACATGTCTCCCATAGTATACGCGTCAAGGTTTCAACCATAGTGTATATAATCCAACAATCCACTGGTTGAAACACTGTATTTGTATAGTATCTCATTAGAGCCAAACCTGTACATTGTAAAAGCTTTTGGCGATATACAGTGTTTAGTTCATGCTTTGTCGTCCATATTGTGGTTATATGGGTAAGACTGAAGAGAGAAATTTAAGGGGTGGGATTAGGGGTCATGGGGTGGATTGAGGGGGACATGGGTGTGTGTTTTCAGGGGACTGGGTAGTAGAGCTGAGGTAGGGTTGTGAGTGGGATGTCTGATGGGGTGGATTCTTGATATTATATACTTACAGAAGTGAATGTGTGTGTATGTATACAAGAATGTCAGAATAAATGTCCATGAAGGATTTCTTTGATGTTTGTTCTGCTTTTTCTTAGATCTTACCTGAGGGTAAGAAGTAAACTTGTCAGACAAGGATTTTATAGTCTGCTGTTGACCTACATTGGTATAACAATTGTGCTTATAACAAAATGATGGATACAGCAAGCTGTTGGTAATAATACAGTAATAATGAACACTATAAGTTGTTCACTGGTCCCGAGGGGGACATGGGTTGATGTACCCTCGATGTTTGTTTATGTTCCCTGAGCCCTTCGGGTACATCAACCCATGGGCCCCAAAGGACCAGTGAACAACGTATTTATCTTACCGAACACCTTAATACATCATATGTGATTCAATGTTATTCGAGATAAAGAACTACTACCACGATGTACCAAATGCTTGTAAGCGGGGTACATTGAAAATAATAGAAGAGCGCTCAGCCAATCAGAAAGCGACATTTATGTGTGAGGTAAGGTAAGGGGTGATGTACCCTCTGTTTATGTTCACTGAGCCCGAAGGGGGAACATAAACAAACATAGAGGGTACATCAACACATCCGCGCCCCGAGGAACCAGTGAACTGTTTGAAGCACGGGTCATAATGAGTTCTGCATTTCCAGCAGGTAACATAGAAAATGTAAGCAGGGTACATTGATTGGCTCAGCCAATCAAAAAACGACATGCGAGGTAAGATAATAATTATTGGTCCCTTTGTGTTTGTTGTAAGTGTAGTTTATGTTTGGCTGTAGCAAGCTCCCAGTCATTTAGACCAATTTCTAAGTAATCTTTAAAACACTCTGTATTAGATCCAAACTTTAAATGACTGTCCATATGTAACAACATTGAAGAAGAGAAATGGAAGTATTAACTGAACTCCACAGACTCCACAATACCAGAAATATATTTCCACCTTGAATCAGCATCTATGGATGATGTACACTTGAGTTACACCTTCCTTGTTTTCATGCCGACCATTGCTCGTTTATGCCCTTGAGGCCGAGCATCAGGCAGGCTAACAACAAGTACCATCTTTTAACGTCTTTTGCTATGACATGGCTGGGGCTTGAACCACTGACCTTCCACTCCTGGCAGACACTCTTTGCACCATACCATAGGGTCTGTGGGATAGGAGCATTGTAACAAATTCTACTTGTGAATCACCTTTCAGACAAAGAACAAAATGCACATAGATTCTGACATTATAATCTTAATATTTACAGCAATATTTACAATACATATCAAAGACAAGTCATGCAAAACAATAAACATGAACTTATTTTCGACATTTCATTAAATGTGTGTGAATTTAAATGTGTAATCCAGATAGCACTGCAAAAAGTGTTGATAAACTTCTACACAACTGGTTTGATTAGCAATATTCCATATTTAGATGGCAATGTATAAATAATCAAGTCTGGACCAGACACTCCAGTGATTGACATAATGAGCCTTCACATCTGGGATATAACTTACATCAACCAAGTGGGCAGACAGATGAGCAAGATGATCCTATCTTGTTAGTCACCTCTTACAATGGCACCAACTGCTGAAGGCTGATTCTGATTAGTGTTGGGAATTGGTTAAAATCTCATAATTGATGATTGGTTCATTACCACCGATCAATCATCGAAAATAATTGGTTAGAGTCATTTATGAAATTTGTTAATGCACAAATAAATAAGGAAAAACACGTAGTTATTTTGGGGGTTTGGGCAAAATTTCACATCTTTAAAGGATATGACTAGTATGTTAGGAACAGAAATTTCTTGGTGTCTTTAAGATAAATTCAATCATGGCTTGGAACGAGCTTATAGTGCTTATGAAATGTAACAGACAAAACCAACCTTGTGAAAAATATTGTTGATGAAAACAAGTGTTCCAGAATTGTTTGTGTTCGATTATGAGAAAACATGATCGATTGCTTGGTCGTTTGGTCACTGCGACCAATCTTCGATTATTTCAATTAATCGGATCACCACTAATTCTGATCACAATCTTTACATTTGTACACTGTAACCAAAGGGTGGCTTAAAGGATAGAAACTTTGTTGCAGAGAGATATATGGTTCAGAAATAAGGCTAAGATAGGAAACATGATTATACTACACAAAAACACGACATTTATAATTATTAGAATTACTACAGACCAGACCAGACCCAAACAATTAGTTCTTCAGAGCAACTAACAATGGGAGAGAACTCTTCACAAATCAGAAACCAGAATATTCCACATTTCATTATTCAAAGACGTGTATTGCTATAACATCTCGTGGTTTGGGGGCAGAAACAATTACAATGAGGATGTTAATATGAATCATTACTGCCCTACAGAATACAAAAATGGTACTACTGTAAACTAAGTTTTCAATGAACAGGCTTATAATTAACTGATGGATAAAATGAACAGGTTTTTTGGCCCTTGCCTCTTGCTGTATATTTTAGTTGAAATGCATGTAACGAACTATGGTAATAATGAACTAGTGAGTGAGTGAGTTTAGTTTTATACCGCTTTTAGCAATATTCCAGCAATATCACGTTTGGGGACATCAGAAATGGGCTTCACACATTGTACCCTTGTGGGGAATCGAACCAGGGTCTTCGACATGATGAGCGAACGCTTTAACCACTAGGCTACCCCACTACCCCAAATAATGAACTAAAATTAGTGGTCCCTTTGAGTTCGTTATAACCATAGTTTACTGTATTCTATGGCATTTCGCTAACTTGATTGTCCATTTACTGTCACATGGAACTGATTCATGATAGTTAACTTTGAACACAGGCTATTGCAAACAAACTTTCCCCTTGCAAATGTGATCATTACCCCCATACTTTAACATTGACTTGAGGGGCGTGAGTTAATATTTAAATGAGGGGCGGTGGGGTAGCCTAATGGTTAAAGCGTTGGCTCGTCACGCCGAAGACCCGGGTTCGAATCCCCACATGAGCACAATGTGTGAAGCCCATTTCTGGCGTCCCCTGCCGTGATGTTGCTGGAATATTGCTGAAAGCGGCGTAAAACCAAACTCAGTCAGTCAGTCAGTAACATTGACTTGAGACGGTCTTAGCTCTAGGATCGCTGTGTCCATTGGCAATGGTAAAGATGTACAACATTCGACATATATTTACAACACTTTTGAAGCCATAATCTTGCAACATCATGGCACAGGCTTCACACTGTTACCAATGTCTGGAATTGGAACCCAGGCCATTTTCTATCACAATATAAAATTATATCGCTATATTTTTGCCATATTAGTCAGTCTAAGTAAACTTAGCCTCAGTATTATTCGTTACCCTACTATACTAAGGTCTAACAAAACCTTATGGAAGGTCGCGTCAGGTGACCTTTGAGCGACCTATGACCGCCCAATCAAACGCGAGACGGCCGAACGTATTTCACCAATCAGACACAGCCTCAAAACGGTCTTAGCACAAAGATGATCTTAACTCCCATGCTGTAACACAGCCTCAAAACGGTCTTAGCACAAAGATGATCTTAACTCCCATGCTGTAACACAGCCTCAAAACGGTCTTAGCACAAAGATGATCTTAACTCCCATGCTGTAACACAGCCTCAAAACGGTCTTAGCACAAAGATGATCTTAACTCCCATGCTGTAACACAGCCTCAAAACGGTCTTAGCACAAAGACGATCTTAACTCCCATGCTGTAACACAGACTCAAAACGGTCTTAGCACATAGATGATCTTAACTCCCATTTACACAGGATTATTGTCAATGTAAATGTCAGGATGTATGATCAAGGATATTAAAATATTACCATCCACATGATTTACCTCTCTTTATTCTATAACATATTTTTAGAAATAATAACTAAATCTAAACTGAAGAGTTACTAGTTTAAATTTGAGAATATCGAGATGGTGATTGTGATTAACAGTTACTCTAAAGATACATACACACCTGTTGGAAATTACAATCTAGCTTTTAAACTTTCTATTGCAATAAACATTTGGACATGCAGTTAATATTGCCTTATAATATTCTGGCACTTATCAGAGTGTTCAACACTATTATGATGTTGAATGTAATGCTTTGGACATCAGTGAACTTGAATAACAAGTCAAAAGTGAGCACACATCACATATCCCCGGTGAATTAATATCACAGCTTGTTTCACAATCAAATATGCTTGTTGTGGAGACGTGCAAAGGGGACTATTGGTTTGTGACGATGTATCATGGTAGACAGATTTGATTCACTGTTTGCAAATGGATTCCTGTCACTAGACAGATCCTTGCAGTGGAGTGAATGCTCAGGTTTCGTTGTGAGCACATCTAATTGTCTCAGTTCACTCAGTACCTTGTGTACATCGGCACCATAGTTTGGCAAGTGATGAAATCCCTTCCTCTGTTTCAGATTGCAAATGTCTTCAAAATTCCGCACAGACTGGGTAAGATGTGGGTACTCCTTGGAATGCTGAATGATACTCTCTTTGGTCTTGTGGCCGGAACATGCAATTTTGCAATTTTGAGTATAGTAGGGTAACGAATAATACTGAGTAGAGGAGTGTAACGAATAGTACTGAGACTAAGTTTACTTAGACTGCCATATTAGTTGGACTTAAGTTGTACATCATCAGCCTAACATAATTATATACTGAATGATCAAATTTGGCAAAGCAATGTGTGGAAAATGGTACTATTACATCATTGTAAAAAATGTTATAACCAATATATTTTCATGAAACACAAACAATAAACTCCATTCGCTTACATATACAGGCTAATTCAGACGTACAATGTACAGTATATACGTAGTTGCTATCTTACTGCACCCACAGCACAGCCTGATTTTGTTTAGTTTTTGGCAGCTACTGCATCTACTGCTCAACATAACACGGAGAACTGCTCATATAATCCAACCCTCAATTTCTGTACAACTATTTTTTGGGTTTCATCTTCTTGCTCTCTTGGCTGGTGGGCTCTTTTCTCGTCGACTTCGTGTTTCTCTAACTGGAGGTGCAGCCATGGATCTTGTTTCTCTTTGAGTAGGTTGTGGAGGTGGTGATGCATTTCGCTGTCGTCTCGTTTCCCTTACAATTGGTGACGGTGGAGATGGCGGCCTCTGACCCCTTCTTTCCATCCTCGTGAGCGGAGGGGAGGGTGGCCCTGGGGACAGAGTTGGGGGACTTCTGCCTCGTCTCCCACGCCCAATACCTTCCATAATAGGTGGGGGACTAGGCGATCTCTTCGCACGATGACCACGACCTATGCCCTCTGGAGGTGAAGGACTTCTCACTCTCCGAGGTCGTCCTACTCCTGCACCAGGAACAGGAGGACTTGCTCCCCTTCGTCCTCGGCCCATTGGTTCAGGAGGTTGAAGTGGGCTTCTTGTATGGCGTCCCCGGGTGATCATTTCTGTGGGCGAGGGAGCATGTCTTCTTGTTCGTGGTCCAGTATACTCAGAACTGGACAGTCGAGTGCGTCTCATCTCTGGTGGTGATGGAGGTCCGTGGAGATCTGGAGGTGATTCCTCCAGAGGTGAAGGCGGACGTCTCCCCGGTGATGGAGGTTGGTGACGTAGATCTGGAGGCGTTTCGGGTGATGGAGGCCTCCTTGGTGGTGATGATGGAGGACGTCTGACATCTGAAGGTGACCCCGGTCGTCTGCCAGGCATTGGCGGAGATGGTGGTCTTCTACCAGGCAAAGGAGGAGATGGTGGCCGGCGGCCAGGTGATGATTGCTGGCGTCGAACATCAGGGGATGGTGGTGATTGGGGTCGCCTGCCAGGTGAGTGTCTAAGATCAGGAGGTGATGGAGGACGTCGTCTGGGCTGCATATGTGGTGAAGGGGGACGTCGATGATCAGGTGGGGATGCAGGGCGTCGAGACTGTCTTCGAATACCTGGCGGCGATTCTGGTGAAGGTGATCTGTATATATCTGGCGGCGATGGTGGCTGCTCCATCAGGTCGTCAGGAGATATGGGTCTTCTACCACGTGTCATACGAGGCTCAAGAGGAGATGGAGGCCGCCTCATTTCAGGACTAGAACCTCTCCTTATCATCATTGGTGATGCATGTCTCATATCTGGTGAAGGGGGCGATGGAAGATGACGCATAGGAGAGCCTCTCATTCTCATATCTGGAGACCCAGGTCGCTTCAGAGGAGATGCAGATCCTTCCCTGAACTGTGCTGGACGGCCCATATCATCCCACCCACGTCCTGGAGATGCCCCAGGTCTTCCGAAGCCCTCTGATCCACTGCTGTAGGAGCCTAGTGGGGAACGTGAGCGTGGAGGAGACCTGCTCTCCATGGCACCTCGAGGAGATCGGTGAGACTGCCACTCACGGAAGTACTGAGGGGAGTTTTTGGCTATGGCCCTGGAAAGGAGACACATAGAGAATGCATCAGGTGTTAAATCATAAACATCAAAGTAATTAAAGACGATTAAAACAATTCTCATACCAACTAATGAGTGAGTTCAGTTTTATGCCACTTTTAGAAATATTCCAGCAATATCACAGTGGGGAACACCAGAAATGGGCTTCAAACATTGTACCCATGTGGGGAATCAAACCCCGGGCCTTCGGCATGACGAGCGAACGCTTTAACCACTAGGCTACCCCAACCGCCCAAATACCAAATAATGTCACATTCTTATTCTAACAAATCTGTAGCATGCATAAAGATGATATACCAGTGTTAAACGTATGAGGAAATTAACAGATCTGGGCCTCTTGCTTTTCAAAGGACATTTTTACAAGTCTCAAATCTAACTCTTGAACTGAATTGCTGCATATCAATACACATTAAACAATTGGAAACTTGACTAACAACTTCAAATTCATTTTGTACGTGACATACAGGGGAGTCACTTACTTTGTACATAAATTACTTTGTACATAAATTTTAGGGGGGTCATTCACATTGTACATGCTTCTCCATAAAAATCATCATCACACCCCCTAGCCATAATTATGAAGGGTCCCTAACTCCAATTACTGCTATTGTTTAATGCTGCTGTCAGTAATATTAGATGCTGTATAAAAATGTCTAGACCCAAAAATATATCAATTGATACTGTGAGGAACCATCACTTTTTGTTCAAAAGTAGTTAGAGTGAGTGAGTGAGTTGAGTTTTACGCCGCACTCAGCAATATTCCAGCTATATGGCGGCGGTCTGTTAATAATCGAGTCTGGACCAGACAATCCAGTGATCAACAGCATGAGCATCGATCTGCGTAATTGGGAACCGATGACATGTGTCAACCATGTCAGCGAGCCTGACCACCCGATCCCATTAGTCGCCTTTTACGACAAGCAGTCGCCTTTTATGACAAGAATGGGTTGCTGAAGACCTATTCTACCCCGGATCTTCACGGGTTAAAAAGTAGTTAGAACTATTATTGGATTTTAATGTGATTTTTCTGTGGTTAGATACCAAGTTAAGGCACCTAGTCATGAAGCCAAATGAATATCTCAAAAACACAAAACTTACAACTGTCTTGAACGTCTCTCTGCTTCTCCAAAGAACATGTGTCCTTTCCTCAACCTGTTGTCCATAGGTCTCATGTCCATAGGTCTCATGTCCATAGGTCTCATGTCCATAGGCCTCATGTCCATAGGTCTCATGTCCATCTGCCTAGTCCTTCTCTCAGCTTCACCAAAGTCCACATCAGCAAGTCTAGCCCTCCGCAGCCTCTTCTCTGCTTCACCAAAGTCAACTCGGTCGATTGGAGTCTTTGCACATGGACGTTTATCCTCTTCCTCTACTATCTCACCAAAATCAGATTCCGAGCTGATGTCTGAACATGACTGAAGAGCTCCTGCTCTCTCTTTGGACTGGCTTCTGCGTCTCTTTCTGTCTTTAGGAGAAACAGACCTTGACCTTGAAACTGACCTTGATCTTGATCTTGATATTGACCTTGATCTAGATCTAGATCTAGATTTTGATACCGACCTTGACCGTGATCTATGAGAAGTGCTGGAACTGCTTCTACTTCTACTTCTGCTTCGAGTGCGAGACTTCTTCCGACCTCCCCGTCTGATAATTCTCCCAAATTCATCAGTTTCCTCCTCTTCACTTGAACTACCAGACCGGCTGCTCTTGGAGCTGTCTCGTCTGCGTCTGCATCTGCGATGGCGTCTGCTGTCTGAGCTGCCTGATCTGCTGGAGGAATCAGAGCTGTGCTTCTTCCTCCGTCTTGACCGCTCCGAGTCTGAATCTGAGTCCGACTCACTCCTTCTCCTTCTTCTTCTTCGTCGGCCAGGTTTACTTGACCTTGAACTTGCCTTTGTTTCCTGGGGCATCTCAACTTTGACTATTTCAACAGCTGGGGACTCGGTGTCTCGTGTACCCCTCTCTGCTTCATCTGCTGTTGACTTTGAAACGGGAGGGTCGACCTTTTTCACTGCTTCTGTAACACCAGGCGAGCTCCTTTGTCGACTGAAATGACAAAAATCAGCATATATAAGTGATTAATGGGGACATTTGCAATAGCATTGTAATTATTGTTGTTCATTAAATTATTTATTGGACAATGAAAACAATGCACATTTTCATAGCTGAACACTAAAAGCTTTGCCTGCTCTCAAAAGCTACATAACAAAAGAGCAAAACAAAATTCTAATAATTTTGCTTCCTGAGATTGAGAAGGCTTACTCACTAGTAACTACTTGGATGAAAATGTGAGAAAGAGGGAGTTCTATGTCTTTCTTAAGAATAGTGTGCACAAATATTGCTGTGATCTTCTTAGGTGTGATCTAGTTTTCATGTGAACAACATTCAGTATCACAGCTGGAGACACAAGAAATGGGCTACACACTTTGTACCCATGTGGGGAATTGAACACAGGCCTTCAGCATGATGACTGACTGACTGACTGACTGTGAGTTTGGTTTTACGCCGCTTTTAGCAATATTCCAGCAACATCACGGCGGGGGACACCAGAAATGGGCTTCACACATTGTACCCATGTGGGGATTCGAACCTGGGTCTTCGGTGTGACGAGCCAACGCTTTAACCACTAGGCTACCCCACCGCCCTCAGCGTGATGAGGCAATGATTCCACCACAAGGCTACTCCACCGCACCGGAGAACCCAAGAGGCAAGAATACAATAAGTATAATCAATACTGCGCCAACCAAGCTAAGTCCACCTACCCACTACGTAGACCCCTGACTGGCGTATCTAGAGAGTCCTTGGCGACAGGTGGGGTCAAAGGTCTGCGGTGACTGATTCTGGGCTTGTAAAGGTCATCAGTGCTGTATCTCTGACTAGATTTGTTCTTGCCATCTGCATCTGGGGATTTGCCTCTGTGGAAAGAATGCAGGATCAGATGTTGTGTAAAGTTTCATAAATGGTTTATCCTTGATATATACTGAACATCATTGAAAACGCACCAGTCTAAAATTGTCCATATTTTCATCAAGATGGATTTCAGCATGACAATGATCAATGAATATAACTAAAATGAAGTCGAAGGGCATGTCCAGTTGAAAAAATGCTTTAGAAACAAATTCCTGTCCACAGTATGACTCTTAATTCCAAAATGCATCAACATGCAGCCACGCCATGAAAAAAGCGCGAATTTCATTTCATTCTGAAATCATACTGACTGTGACATTAAAAGCGGATGTATGAGAACCGATTCTCATTGCTTCACTAACGATTGTGTAACGAGGACAGAGATGCCGAGGTTAACACCTCACGAAAGAGAATGTGCACTAGGCATGATTCAGGTTGGCACCAGCAGCAGGGATATTGCTTGACAACTTGGACTTGGCCACTCCACCATCGTTAGGCTTCATAGACGACATCAGTAGACAGACAGCACCCGTGACCTTCCATGACCTTGGCAACAACGTGTTACGACGCTCCATCAGGATCGCCATATTGTCCTTGTCCAGATCAGTGATTGAACACTGCCGACTGCCAGGACTGCAGCACTTGTTCAAGGTTGACGTGGGGGTCATCAGCGCTGACTCCATGCGACGCTGTCTATACGCTACTGGGCTCCATGCTCGACATCCTTAAGTTGGACCGATTGTGACTGACAGACACAGTAATGAGCTGATACAAAGGGCAACAATGGCATGGTGGGTATTTTCAACTTCATCTCACGTAATGCTGGCGGCTGATTAAGTGTTTGGCGTAGACGTGGTGAACGTTATGCTGATGAGTGTGTGGTTCAGACAGACCTTTGGGTGGTGGGAGTGTCATGGTCTAGGGTGGAATAAATTACAATCACAGGACTGCCTTCATGTCTGTCAAGGGAGAGTTAATGCCCTTTATTACCGTGAGCAGATTCTTCAGAATCACATCGTATCTGTCTTCAATCACCACCAAGATGTCCATACTTTTCAACAGGACAAGGCACGGGCACACACAACAAGACTTTCCATGCAGTATCTGGCCCAGCAACACATCCAGGTTATTCATTGGCCAGCACAGTCACCAGATGTATCCCCCATGGAGCACCTGTGGCACGAAATTGGTCAAAGTCTTTCGCGGTGACAACAGATGCGAAACATCCGGGAACTTGAGGCTGCACTACGGCAGAAGTGGAATGCCATCCTCAAGAACTCTATTCGGACGCCTATTGACTCAATGAGGAGACGTTGAACTGCATGTGTCAATGACTTTTCGATTTGACCTCACGTGTGTTTGATCCTTTCTGACTGTGGAACATTTCAATGAATGAGTGTCTTTTCTGTGTTGTTGTTTTTGTCAGTCGTCCATCTGTTATTATCCACTCAAACAATATCAATTCCTTACACGTGCTTTTAATAATCTGAACTTTTATAAGTGGTGCGTTTTCAATGATGTTCAGTATATTTTATGTGAGACATCAACTTTACCATAAACACTATCACAGTGAGTTTTGTTTTGTTTGTTTATTGTTTTATGCTACCCTCAGCAATATAAGATGACAGTCTGTAAATAGTCAAGTCTGGACCAGACAAACCAGTGATTTACATCATGAGCCTTGATTTATGCATATGATGATCTGCATCAACCAAGTCAGCAAGCCTGACCACCTGATCCCATTAGTCGTAATTTGCTTGGTGTCAAATACCATGATCATGACATGACAATCCAGTAACAGATAACAGAGTAATGAGATAAGTCATGACATGACAATCCAGTAACATGAAAATCCAGTAACAGATAACAGTCATGACATGACAATCCAGTAACAGATAACAGTCATGACATGACCATCCAGTAACAGATAACAGACATCGCGGAGTCATGACATGACATGACCATCCAGTAACAGATAACAGTCATGAAGACATGACAATCCAGTAACAGATAACAGTCATGACATGACAATCCAGTAACAGATAACAGTCATGACATGACAATCCAGTAACAGATAACAGTCATGACATGACAATCCAGTCGTCGATATAATGAGCAATGATCCGACAAGGACATGGTACCAACCAAGTCACAAAGCATAACAATCAGATTCATTTGGTCAGCAAAAGGCGCTGGGAACCAATTCTAAACTAGAATCCCCACGGCTTCATGAAATTCTGGTTAATACTAACCTCCCTGAGTCCTTTCTCCCTCTCCGTACTGGCACATCATCACTGGGACTCACTGTCCTCTGTGACCGCCGCATGGGTGTCTGTCCTGACTGGCTGCTCTCCCCTGATATGTTCCTTTTTCTTCTCGGAGCCGCCTTCTCCGAATCCGTCCGTGACGATGTATCAGATATATCACTGTATGGAGAAGCAGGTCTTTCCCTGCCACTCGTGTCATTACTTTTACTGTCATCACTCAACCTGCTACGGGACCTCGTGATGTGCACCGACTGACCCACAGTCAGGGTAGTGCTAGCTATGGGGATTTCTACTATGGGGATAGGCTGTTCTGGTAAGGGAATATTGCTAACGCTGTCCAGATTAAACTGTTCATCTTGGGTCGGAGTTGCTGGTGAGCCTGCCTTCACTTCCATCTCCTCAGGAATAACATACTCGGATGTGTCAATCTCAATTGTCTCCTCGATGACGTCAGTTACGATTTCTTCGGTGTAGCTCTGACTACTGAAAGGCTGTTTCTTTTCTGTGAAAATTGTCTCGAACTCCTCCGAGGTGTACCGTGTGTTGCGTTTGCGTTGTCGTCGGAGAGCTAGTTTCTTCTCCATGACCTTCTGCTGCATCAGTTGTTCCTTCAACTGCTTCTTGGTTCTTCTCCGTGGTTGAGCCTTCTTCTCCGTTTTCGCTTCTTCTTCGTCTTGAGATGTCGTTGAGGTGATGGATGTCATTGATGTGTTCAATTCTTCTTCTGTTTTGTTCACTGAAAATTGAGCATAAAAGTTCATTAGATCACTACAACTGTGGTAATTTGAAATTAAAATCAGTACTTAAATTTGTAATGCAGGGCTTGAATTAAGGACTTGATTTAATTTCCACTAAAGTGCAAGTTGTCATGAATTTGCATTTGACCTTCTTCCTTAAATGATAGGTGAGGTGAAATTGGGTTTAACGTCGTGCTTGAGAATATTTCGCTCATATGACGATGTGCATGCGTGTGTATGTGTATGTGCGGCTGATTGTACTAGCCCAGACTTAAGCTGGTTTTATAGTGCTAGCCCACTGAGATACCATGCCGCAGTGAAGCATGAATACCCCACTCAGACACATTATACTGACTCCGAGCCGACCAGTCCTTGTTGTACCCATTAATGCCGAGTGCCAGGCACTATCAATGATAGACAAGCAATGGTTGCTGAGATTAATTCTAACCCAGATCTCCAGGGGTCATGGATGTTTGTAATCAAGAAGGTAACTCCAAGGTCCCTTAAGTTGTAGATATTACGAATAGGCATGGGTACAAAGCAAGAACCGTAATAGTCAGGTGACATACATACCTGATTCTTCTGTTTTTTCCTCAATTGATGACTCAGCCTTAGCTTCTTTAGCCTTCCTCCTTTCTTCTTTCAATCTTGCTTTTTCTTCCTCTCGATCTTTCCGTTTTGCCTCTAGCTCAGCACGGCGTTGCAACCTCTTCAGATAACGCTCCTCCTTCTCCTTGGCCTAGAAGCAAGGTTCAGGTCAAATCACATCCAGGTCACGTAAGGTCAATTTAGAACAGCAACATTTGAACAATCAGGGTGTCACAGGACACTGTAATAAACTGAAATCGCAACGATGGGGAATATAAATAACAAAAACAATTTAGCTCTTGATCCACAAAGGAAAAGCCAACTTACAATTCTTGCTTTCCTCTCCTCCCTTGTCTCATCATCTTCACTGTCGCTGAGGTTGTAGGTCAAGGCCAGAAGTTTGCGGGGTTTGACTGGTGTTGATGTCGAGTCAGCACTACTGGTCACGACTTCAGGAACTGCTGGGGGTTTCGGCAGACTGGGCTTCTTTTCCGGACTTCCTTTCTCACTCTCAGCTACAAGTGAATAAATGTCAGCCTCTGTTAAGTCAGGAGGTCTTTATCAAGGTCATCTGCTTATTTCATTACACTTATTTATACGTTCAGGTATGGACTTTGACTTACACAAACACGGTCCAGGGAACCCAATATAATACAGTTCATGGATCCTTACAGAAAATATTAGAGCCACACAAAGGTGTGAATGGGTGCACCTTCTTTTAACACTTTTCATCCAACCACACTGCCACAAAAGAAACCTATTTTTCAAGGCATTTTTCTGTGCACAATTTCAAAGGTGAGGTGAGGTGAAATTGGGTTTAATGTCGTGCTTGAGAATATTTCGCTCATATGACGACGTGCATGCGTGTGTATGTGCGGCTGCTTGTACTAGCCCAGACTTAAGCTGGTTTTATAGTGCTAGCCCACTGAGATACCATGCCGCAGTGAAGCATGAATACCCCACTCAGACACATTATACTGACTCCGAGCCGACCAGTCCTTGTTGTACCTATTAATGCCGAGCGCCAAGCAGGGACCAACAAGTACCATATTTTAACGTCTTTTGGTATGACGCGGTAGGGGATCGAACCCGCGACCTTTCGCTCTTCGGGCGGACACTCTAACCACTACACCACGGAGGCGGTCCAATTTCAAAGACCCACCATGAGAAATCCCTGGCCTTTGAATGTGTTTAGCAAGAATGCATTCACAACTGAATTCTCTGTGATACAAGAAATGAAAAATCTTAAAAAGTGAGACAAGAATCTGAACTGAATCCTCCTCACCTTCCGTTTCCTTCTCAGTCTCGAGTTCTTCCGTTCCTTCCAACTCTTCATCACTCTCAGACAACAGTTCCAGCATCTCATCCTCGAATGACGACAGGTCGCTGGTGTGGATAGAACTGACAGTTACATCCGACATCTCGTCCTCATCCTTCACAGTCCAGGCAAACTTGTATGGCCGTTTGGTCTCCGTGGTTTCCGGTTCCTTCTTCTCAGTGTCCGGTAGTTTAATATCTTTTGGTGCTGGAACATCCGGTAGAGGGATTTCTTCCAAACTTGGTTCCACGTTGATCGTTTCCTTCTCAACAGCTTCCTTCTTCACCTCAGTTTTAATCTTGGGTTCTGTGGGTGGGGGTGGAGGTGTAAATGGCTCCTTTTTAATTGGCTCGGCTGGTTTGACCTCTGGTTTGGATTCTTTTGTAGCATAACTGCTAACATTAGCCAGGAGATTCAATGCCCCGACTGGGGGCGTGGCGGTGGGGACAGCCCCTGGGGTAGGGGGTGTGGCAATAACAGGGGGGCCAGGAGTTCCTGGGGGAGCTGGGGTGTTTGGAGTTGCATATCCTGGAGTGATGGGGCCATGTCTACAGTGCCTGGGGGTGGGGTGTCTTGCTGCCCGGTTTGGAAGCATGTTAGGAGGGGGCACAGAGACATCAGGCAGGGGGGAGGGTGGGTGGAGGGATGTTGGTTGGTGGAAGGGTAGTTGTTGGTGGGGGATGTTTGTGGGCGGGGGAATGAAAGGTGCAGCTTTAGCTGCCCCCTGGGAGTGCTGTGGCACCAGGGAGGGGTGGGGGTGGGACATTTAAAGGGGGTAGCTGGTTGAACATGTTGACTCCCGGAGGCCACCCTGGCATGAATGGGAAGGGCTGGTGCATCATCATGAAGGGGGAGGAGGAGAATGGCACTGGGGGAGGGTTGTTGACATTGGGTGGGGAGAAGGGGGTCTGTCCACTCCAGCCACCATCTGGGGGGTAGGTCGGAGTGAATCCTCCCATCATGACATTATACTCAGGAGAAGAGAAACCTGCAGAAAGAAAAGATGAGACCCAAAATACAAAGAATGCAATGAAATAGACCAAAGGGAGGTAACTGGAGAAATAATATAGTTGAACATAAGACATGTTTTTTAAATCATGAGCTGAAGTATAATGGTTGGTTGGTTTGTTGTTTAACACCGCACTCAGCAATATACCAGCTATATGGCCTCGGTCTGCAAACAATTGAGTCTGGACCAGACAATCCAGTGATCAACGGCATGACCATCAATCTACGCATTTGGTATACGATGATCTTCACATTCAGCTACACCAAAGTTATCTGACAAAATTTACTTGCATACTCAGAATGGCCAGTGAATTCTTGGCTCAGAATTAATGGTGAGGTGAGGTGAGGTGAGGTGAAATTGGGTTTAATGTCGTACTTGAGAATATTTCGCTCATATGACGACGTGCATGCGTGTGTATGTGGATGTGCAGCTGCTTGTACTAGCCCTGACTTAAGCTGGTTTTATAGTGCTAGCCCACTGAGATACCACGCCGCAGTGAAGCATGAATACACCACTCAGACACATTATACTGACTCCGAGCCGACCAGTCGGGGATCGAACCTGCGGCCTTCCGCTCTCTCCGGGCGGACGCTCTAACCACTACACCACGGAGGCGGTCACAATTAATGGTAATAACAATAGCATTCACAATATCTACCCCGGAATCCTCACAGCATTAACTATTACCTGGTGTGGCAGGCGATGATCCAACCTGTTGCTGTTGCTGTTGAGCCTGTTGCTGTGCTGCTTGATGTTGGAGCTGTTGTTGCAATTTTCGTCGCTGTTGTCTCTCTTGATATTCCTTTGGATCAATGCCAAGGTGCTTACATACTGCCTCATCAATCTTAGGTTTAATCACCTGGAATATTTTGGGGTTCACCACCTGTTCGATGATTCTTTCCACACCATTGTTCAACATTCCAGATCTGAAGAATAGTTTGTGAGAACAGAATGAGTGAGGCATGCATAACTTTGTGGGTGAGTAATTATTCTGTGAGCCAGTCATGTTCAGCAATATTCCAGCCATATTTTAGTGGAAGACACAAAGAATATCCTCACATTACTTCCATTCAGAGAAGATTGAGTGAGTGAGTTTATATTTATGCCGATTTTAGCAATATTCCAGCAATATCATGTCGGGGGACACCAGAAATGGGCTTCACATATTGTACCCATGTATTAAATCGAACCCGGGTCTTCGGCGTAACGAGCAAACGCTATAACCACTAGACCACCCCACTGCCCCATATTCAGAAAAGAACCTGGATCTTCGACAAATCAAGCTGACACTCACTCTAGACTTTCTTGCACTTCAGTGACAAGATGAGGTACTGAGGACCTTTTGAACTCTGGAATTTCCACAGTGCAAGTCAAAAAGCCCACTAGAAAACTGCCTCTGAAAGTGTCGTGTCCTGATAAGGGGAGGCAACTATCTGATAACTATACCCATGAAAGATAACTAATATTGCCAAACATACAATACCAGATCAAAATTGTGACAAATATAGAACACAACATAAATTGTGTCACTTGAAATTCTGCCTAGAAATTTCTGTAGATTAGACTATGTTTACACAAGTTAGGATGTAAACTCTGCTTCCACCAACATAAGATTTGACTTTCCTCTTTGACCAAAACATGCAATGAAAAACTTCAAGTAACCCTGTCTGTAGTTATTCAGAAAGACATTTTTGGATTAAGGCAAATTATACTGTTAATAGGAATTGAACAACCTTTCAAGCTATATAGTCCATATCAATAAAATCATTAATAATACTTGATAAAAAAATTAAATTATAATAGCCAAATTAGGTTTGATTTCATAGAGCTCTCACTGATCTATCTGTTTCTTGAGACTCTCCCTCAGTTGCTTCTTGCTGAGGCTCGGACTCCATATTGTTGTCGACAGGAACCTCCCAACGTACGCTTCCACTCTCTGTTTGAGATTAGTATAGGCAGGCTGAAAAATGAAAACAAATATTTCTTGAGAACATGTTTACTTTCTTTGTTGTTTAACGCCGCACCTAGCAATCTGTAAATAATTGAGTCAGGAAAACACAATCCAGTGATCAACAGCATGAGCATTGATCTATGCAATAGAGACACAATGACATGTGTCAACCAAGTCAGCGGGCCTGACCACCCGATCCAGTTACTCGCCTCTTACGACAAGCATGGGTTGCTGAAGACCAATTCTAACCAGGATCTTCACAGGTAACTTTGCGGTAGTACAATATATCTACAATATATGTACAATAACTGGTATCAAACGTGTGTGATCAAATTTCAGGTCTGTGATTGGCAAATCTGTAGTGATAACCTGAGGTCATATAATATGATGTACTATTTTCCTGATTGCAATTTATTGATAAAAACTTAGTCCTATTTTGGTCAAACTCACGTCTGAGTCACAATGTAATGGTTGTGGAGCGTTAAAATATGTTCCTAGAACTTGTCTAGTTTAATTAGTTTTCATATCTTGTGAATGATAATAAAGTTCACTGAATCTCACACTGGCGAAAACCTGCATCACAATTGCAGGAAACTACACATTTTGCACTTTGTATATAAAATCAAAATATACCTCGCATGAGTCACAAAGAGGTATATCACATGGTATGTTTTGCACCAAATAGATGGTGTATCGCTACAGGTCTTTTTGAGAGACAATTGCAATCTCATTATCTACATTGAGTTTTAGTCATTATGATTCTAATGAATAGAGACCATATCACTAATAGTACTTGAGAATATATTTGTTTGCTTTTAATATGAGAGATATGACCATTGTCAATGCTGGGGCACAATGCAATTTTTCAGTAATGTTCAAACATTACTTTTTTGCATTATATGTACAGGATACATGTTATTTGAGACCACTCGCCCCTACCATGATTAGTAGACAGAGTAATCATGTTAATACATTTAACTAGGTGTAAACATTATGCTAAGCGGTCACTCAGATCAAAACATCATGCCAATAGATTAGCCACACAAGTGCTTATGCTTGAACATGAAAATTGTATGAAGCCCATTTGTAATGCAAAATGCCTCATACCTACTGGATCATGCAGCTATGAATGAACTGATCTTATAAATTGTGTTATGCATTTGTTTGAATGAATTAACTTTTAATAAGTTTGATTACATTGACTTAACTAATTTAGACGGTTCATTCAAAATCAAACATTAAGGCCTTTACCTGTTGTATTCAAATCGCCATGTTTACCATAACCATGTAGACCACACCTGACCACACCTGGCCACACTCGTTATGATATTCACCAATGTTTCTATTTCATATGCATATCATTTCTTGATGTTTTGGAGGGGATTTTGATCATTGCAGTGTCATATATTTTCATTCTTGTATGTCAATGCATTTCAAAAACATAATCATATCGATATATCGACTGTATCTTCTTAAATGACTTTTGTTGATGTTTTGAAGTATCTGTGATCATTGTTGGACCACATTTTAATTCTTGTATTTCTCATATTGCTAACCCAAAGCTCACAAATAAACCCAAGAATCGTAAAAGTGTGCCTAACCCTAATAGATCATAGTGTTTATGATAATCAGAAAGTGGTACCTAATACGATTATGCTGAGTGGTTGATAGGAGGAGCTGACACCATATATGGTCTCTGGGAAGAGGGATCCAAGACTTTAGGTGAGGTGAGGTGAAATTGGGTTTTACGTTGTGCTTGAGAATATTTCACTCATATGACGACGTGCATGCATGTGTATGTGTATGTGCGGCTGCTTGTACTAGCCCAGACTTAAGCTGGTTTTATAGTGCTAGCCCACTAAGATACCATGCCGCAGTGAAGCATGAATACCCCACTCAGACACATTATACTGACTCCGAGCCAACCAGTCCTTGTTGTACCCATTAATGCCGAGCGCCAGTCAGGGACCAACAAGTACCATATTTTAACGTCTTTTTGGTATGACGCGGTCGGGGATCAAACCCGCGACCCTCCGCTCTCTGGGCGGACGCTCTAACCACTACACCACGGAGGCGGTCCACAATTTTAGGAGGCAACAGTGAAGTTTAGACTACCGACTCTGGATCTAGCTTCATGGAGTATTCCGATCAAGTAACCGATTACGGTCATGTAAACTACCCATACTCTAGCACACCTATCCCTAACACTAAGCCTAAGGATCAAAGACACAAAGATTGCGTAGCAGGAGGCACACTTGGCAGCCTGAACCAAATACCATGAATAGCAATATAAGCTCAAGTGCAATGTTGAACTTAGATGTCATACTCTATGGCATCAGTGACAATACACAAAACGCAACAAAACATACTTTGGTATCGACGTCTGCTAAACATTGCTTTCTGAATTCATCAAACAAGCCCTGCGATTTGATGTTGCTGACAATTTCCTGAACGACCGGTGACGGTGTTTCCGATGCATCAGGTTCTGTCGCTGCACTCATCCTAGACAATTACACAACAGATTTGAGTCTGTCGTACGGTTAGGAAAATTGATATTTGTAAACACACAAAGCGTGTGAAGCTTCGTCCGCCATTTTTCGCTGTAATCGAAGGGAGGTAACTCTACTTTATCGTTTACTAATGAATACCACATGTATGTTTCCCATTTCAAATGCATCCACATAATAAAATGATTCCCGACCAGAAAGAGACACTGATTAAACACGGAAGTCATAACTAATAAGGGGTTATGTCACACATACCCTTTAAAATTGTTTACATAAATTTAAAAACTAAAACATTCTAAAACGTTAAGTGTGTAAAATAAAGCTTAATACACAAGACACAATTTTCAAGTCTTGATCAAGATGTAATTCTGGATACGTGGTAAAAAATGTCTACTGGTAGTTAGGTTAATATACACTATAAAATTTGACACAGCAAACTAACAAAGTTGTCTTTGAAAGTCTTGAATCAAACTTGCTGGGCCTGCCAACTGGCCAAAAACATGCAAGTCTTGATTCTTTAATGGGGATCGAACTACAGTCTCGGATCAATCCGCAGTTGATGACAATTAAAATACAGAATGAAACATCATACTAATTACAACTAATGATAATCAGCAACCCACACTCGTCGAAAGAGGCGAATGATGGGATATGGCGTTGTCATGCCCCCTGACTTGGTTGACACGTCATCGTATCCCATTTTGTAGATCGATGCTCATGATGTTGATCACTGGATTGTCTGGTCCAGACTCGACTATTTACAGACCGTAGCCATAAAGCTGGAATATTGCTGAGTGCGTCGTTAATCAAGAACCAACGAACGTTTTGGTGTCTCTGTCAAAATGAGACCTGAAGATCACAATCAGAACATCACATCATTGAATCTAACCATTGACGTTCAGCAGCCAATAAGTGGCGACTAACGAGATGGCGTTGTCAAGCCCGCCGACATGGTTGATGAATGTCATCGTATCCCAGTTGTGTAGATCGATGCTCATGGTGTCAATCACCAGATTGTCTGGTCCAGAATCTATAATTACAAATCCCCGTGATATAGCTGATACATAGTGAACGCTTTGTTTGCTTGTAAATAAGGAATGAATGTGTTTACATGGATATGTATTTCTCATTACTTTACATATACTACCCATCAAAAGTTTAGACTCACTAGTGTAAATATAGCCACTTACTTCAGGCAACTGTTCTAAACTACATTTTGCAAAATACTCCATAATGTTTAAAGGCACTGTTGACACATGAACTGATGTATTGTAAAACAAATTTGCAACGTTGAAAAGATTATTGTCATGAGTTCAATAAATGAAACAAATCAGTGAAAATTGGCGAATTCTGAACAAAACCTTACACCAAAACGCAGCTATTCACATGCACGATATTTGCACATGCATTTCAGCAATTTGATGCATGATCCTCGTGCAATTCATCTGCATAAGGTCTGCAGTTGGTTCCCCTAAGTTAGTGGAGAAATCAATCTTCGATGTAACCATATATATATACACATAACATATAGTGATTGTTTTAAGTGAGTCTAAACTTTTGATGGGAAGTATATCTTCGTTTGTATCATTTAACGTATACTTTGTTTTATCGTCTCTCATAACCCACACTGGGTGGCGTTTATACATCATCTCTCACATACTTGTTGTTATTTTTTACTGTGTACAAATGGTGAGACGCAAATAAAATATTTTGTATTTTATATTGCATATTGTATCTTAGCTACCCTGATATAGCTCGAAAGTGACGAGTGTGGCATTAAACAACAACAACAACAACAACAAATACACCTAATTAAGGGGCCTAAGTCTGTTAAGTAGGCCCATCTGTCAGACTACAAGAATAGTGCTGAGTGTGGCGTAAAACTAAACTCACTCACTCACTCAGACTTCAAGACAACGTAAGTACAAATTGAAATTGTACATATGCTTTAAAAATACTGAACATAGGAAAATTCCTCTCTGTATGCACTCTCAAACGTCCTAATTAAACCCGGCGGATGTTTTCTCTGAAGCTTATACACTTACGCCAGTGGGACTGGTATCGAAGTCACAAATGCCAAGGGCAAGGTCGCGGTAGGTGGGTGTGCGTCATCTTTTCCGGAAGTCTCATCGATTAGAAAGCATTAGTAATCAATCACAGTATTGACTGATAGACCACGACCTGCACGGGATTCACGGAACAGAAGAGGTTAACTCTAGCCTTAAAGCAAATGAATCACTTTCATTACTGATACGTGGTCAGTGTAATTGACGTGTTCAATTAATTCACTTTGAAAAGTTAGATAGATTCTAAAGCCGGAATGTACTTTTAAAAATGTATTTCGTATTAGCAATATAGCATTTATTTACAAAAAGGTTGGCTTTGTCGCAAACAGAGACACAAAATTTCTCTGAGAATTAAAGAAACCTTTCATGGTGGGTGGCCCGGTTATGTTCCTTGGACTGCCGTTACCATTCCAAACCTTCAACCCTTCGATTTTTACTCTTACGTTAATCTGACACGCCGTGATATAACTGGAATAATGTTGAAAAAGGCGATAAACACAATACTCCCAGTCAATAACCCATCTGGTTATCTATTGAAATAAAAAGATGACGAGAGCCCATTATACGAATAGGCTCCAAACATTTATGCCTCATCTAGATGAATCAATGTCAGTACGACCCGTGAAGGTCCGGGTTAGAATATTGATCTTCAGTAACCCATGCTTGTCGTGAGAGGCGACTAACGGGATCGGGTGGTCAAGCTCGCTGACTTGGTTGACACATGTCATCAGTTCCAAATTGCGCAGATCGATGCTCATGCTGTTGATTGTCACTGGATTGTCTGGTCCAGACTCGATTATTTACAGACAGCCGCCATATAGCTGGAATATTGCTGAGTGCGGCGTGAAACTAAACTAACTAACTCAATTTCAGTACGTGTATACTATTTACCTTACAACATTTATAAGGTTGTCGGATTATTAAGCTTAGTAAGTCTGCTTGTTTTAAGGCTCATTAAAGCCTGGTTGATTTGGTGTTAGTATCTAAGTTTGCTACATGTGCTAACAAGCAACCGCCTTGCCAAGAAAGGGCTGCCTACAAGCGACCGTGATATAAAGGCACATCTAGTAAAATTATCCGGGGTATATGGTTATATGGGACTTGGTTATTACAAGGGAAATAGTTTATTGTGAAATTCCTCTCACCTCCTACCACATTACATGTAATCATGTCTGTATAACCTGACTATAGATATATAAGGGTTAAACCATGTGGGTAAAGCGTTTGCTCGTCCCGCTTTAGAATTGGGTTCAATTCCCAAACAAGGACACAGTACGTGAGGTCCATTCTGACGACTAGTTCTACGAAATGCTTAAAACGCCGCTAAACCAGACTTCATGCCTACATTTCACTTCCTTGCGAACTCTACTGTCATCAAATAAATCCCTCTCTGATATCATCCAGTGGTGCTGGGTAGCTTAGCGGTTTAAGCATTCGCTCGTCACGCCGAAGACCCGGGTTCGATGTGTGAAGCCCATTTCTGATGTCCCCTGCCGTGATATTGCTGAACAATTAATCGTAAAATTAAATTCACTCACTCACTCTGTAATCAGCTTCATACAGCGAGACCCGTGAAGGTCCAGGTTAGAATAATGATCTTCAGTTACCCATGCTTGTCGGGTGGTCAGGCTCGCTGACTTGGTTGACACATGTCATCGGTTCCCAATTGCGCAGATCACTGGATTGTCTGGCCAAGACTAGATTATTTACAGACCGCCGCCATATATACTCATGCCAATAATGGTTGTCACACCCTTCAATTTTTGGATTGGAGAGGGGGGGGTGTGAGGTGGGGTGGGGGAGGTGTGTGTGACAACCATTATTGGCATGAGTATAGTTGGAATATTGCTGAGTGCGGCGTAAAACTACACTCACTCACTCACTCACTTCAATAAAAGACACTAAAAACGAACACATACACAACTCTACCGACGCTCAAGTAATGATTATTGTACATCTCTATTGTGATTTTACTATCTAATTACTGCATGTAATTGAAAAAGAATTGTTGGAACAGCTTTAATTAACGGGTTGGTAAAATATTTATTATGTCATACTATGACATGGATTCGATCCCTCACTCGCACCGAGGGTGGTGGGGTAGCCTAGTGGTTAAAGCGTTCGCTCGTGATGCCGAAGGCCCGGCTTCGATTCCCCACATGGGTACAATGTGTGAAGCCCATTCCTGGTGTCCCCTGCTGTGATATTGCTGGAATATTGCTAAAAGCGGCGTAAAACCCAACTCACTCACTCACAATCACACTCACACACACCGACACTGGCCTTGCAAGTTAGGGTGATAAGGTCAAACATCAAAATCAGCTGTCAATGATATATATGTACGTAAGCATGTTTAACACCTTTCAATGACATGACCTATTTGAGCGGCATATTAACACGTAAGACACAGCCCTGACCAAAATGCGGAAGAGTGACCAAGGCCATAAGGGTCATGTTAGAAGTATATAAACAGAGGCTCACTGACCACAGGTCATCGAAGATCTGGACTTCATTGAGCTTCTGTTTCCTTAAACATTAGGAGTTCTTCTCGTCTCCATTCACCGGTGATACCCTAGTAAGTACTGCTACCGTGGCTTGTGTTTACTCCAGTAATTATAGGAAAATAGTGAGTGAGTATGGTTTTACGCCGCTTTTAGTCATTTTCCTGCAATATCACGACGGGGACACCAGAATATAGGAAAATAACTGCACGACGCAAGATTATATATTTACTAAGGGATTGTTAAAATATTAAGCGTACCTTTAAACAGAATATGAAGGTTCCATCCTATATGTTTCACCAGTCTGTCCATATACTATACTAAGACTAAAAGGTTAAAAAACACCCGATTCTCTTACGTGACTACTGCTTATCTTTCATTCCTTGAACGATTAAGTAAAAGGAAAGAATCGGTATTCTTTAGTATTTCGTAATAGTATACCTTGCCAAATATATGGTTTTGTTCCCTGAGTAGGGTAACTCGATGCACGTTAGTGATGTCTTTTATATTAGCATGTCCACGAAAACAGATATCGACATGTACACATGTACACGCTTGATATACCAAGCTGTTCATATTCAAGAATTCTTGAATATCTTTCAATAATTTTGTTACAATTTCAGGTGAATATAAGCACAAAATCCAGACTTAATTTTACCGACATGTCAAGTGCTTTATATTAAACAAATGACAAAAAAATTAAATCTAAATCTGTTGATAAACATGCCTTAAGTTTTACCACAAAACTTAAGTCGAAGAAACGAGAAAACTAAGTTTTTAATTTTTTTTAATGACTTAAGTTGTTTGATAAATACGGCCCCAGTTCGTGGAAATATGTAATTTCCAGTCCAATATTTAGATATCTATATCAATTCGAATCCGAGCAATATAAAAGATCATGTATTTATATCGGCTTCAAGTTGCCGAAAAATACATTACTTAAAAACAAGAAGGAAAACTTTTGAAACTGCATAAACGTCTATCATGTGCACCCATCAATAGTACATTTGGTCAAGGCTCATTTTCAGTACAAACGAAACCGGACAAAGATCCTGTCTCTTAAGGCTCACATATATGGTGTAACAAATCCCCATGGCCTACTGGTCTGCTAGGACTGCTGGAGAACATGTCCAATTCGTTACCATGGTTTCTGAGCCCGATTCGACTGACACATCCTAGCAACAATACTAATCACATTACGAGCGAACAACAAGTTAGCCTTAGCACTGACGGAGGTTATGACGTTACGTTGAAAGACGTCATATAAGTCTTGCTCAAAGGTTGTTGGATCAAGGTTGTGACTTTCAAGGTCTCAGTAAAGATTTCGCAACTTTTTCTGGCTGACATTTTGAAATTTGACGCATCAGTGATGAAATGTGTCCAATTCCCTGTTTTGAATGAGTGAGTGAGTGAGTTTAGTTTCACGCCGCACTCAGCAATATTCCAACTTATATGGCGGCGGCCCTGTTTTGAAACATCGTGTCATCATTATTTGATAGTAATTCATAGCACTAAATGCTGCGTAAAACATACTCACTCACTCACACGTTTTTCAGCCTTAACTTGGCACGTAGGCTCAAACCAATTCTCATGCTATCAACCACTAGTTAAAATACGCCATGTCTTTGTATGCTGCATATCAGCGTTGACTGTAACCTACGTAATACTGTTTGTTATTCCTTTCTTGTAGACGATGAACCAACTGGTCGTGATCCTCCTCCTCCTGACTTCCACCCACGCCCAACTTCCGGGCATGTTCTCCTACTTCGGGCCAGGAGCTTGGGGTGCATACCCTGGCAACCTGTTCTACAACTACCATAACTTCTTTAACTACTACAACAACATGTACACTGCGATGTACCCCGGGCATCGAGTTATTGGACAATTTGGGCAGATGGGACCAATGGCAATGATGGGACAGTTTGGGCCCCAGGACAGTTCGGCCAAATGGGACCATTTCCCTCTCCGCTTTTTGGAACTTCGGGTCCCCAGGACAATGATAGTTAGGCAAGAATGTAAGGCTTTCATTTTTAGTATCTTTCTCATTTTGTTCATACCAAACAAATCCTAAAAGTACTTGGTTGTGCATATATCTGTTTAGCCTCCTATATATGGCTATCGAGTGAGTGAGTGAGTGAGTTTAGTTTTACGCCACTTTTCGAAGTATTCCAGTAATATTACGGCGGGGGACACCAGAAATGGCCTTCAGACATTGTACGCATGCGGGCAACCGAACCCGGGTCTGACGAGCGAACGCTTTAACCACTCGGCTATCCCACCGCCCCGTAAGTTTATCGACAATTGATTGGGTTGTTAAGTGTGCAAGGGGATCATGAAATGAAACAGAATAATAATGCAAACTTTAATAGTGACACAGGTGACCCAGTCGTCAAAGAATGAGTTGCGCCCCTTTGGAACGCCAGGAACTCCTTCGACTATGTTTCTAGGCATACCCGTGCAAGTGAAATTCGTGGTAGTAAACGTCTAAGATCTGAATTACGGGTTTCCCTCGTGCAATAAGATGAAACGCCGTGATATAACTGGAATACTGTAAACTCACTCACCCCAGCTTTGATACAATGTGTGAAGCTATTTATGGAATTCATCGTTTTAGTATTACAAAATTCTGCGTAAAACCACATTCACTCGACCCAACAGAAAACGTTCTCAAGCGAATACTTCCACCGTTGCGCCCGATGACGTCAGTCACCACACTTTCAGTCACATAGCTGTATATTGTTAATGGGCTTATATTTTTCTTTCAGATGTTATGGAACCACACGGTATTTCTTGAAGTGACACTCTGGGTATGTCTCTGACAGTGTCTGGGATTCCAGTTGTTGAAATGCGCTGTGGTATTCTTAAGTACTCGTGTCATTCCGGCTTTTTATAGGTCACGGAAAGAGGCGAGTAGTTACGAATGCGCGCTGTGGTATGACTGTCTATCCGATTCCAGTCCCCATTACTTGGTCATAATCGGAACCAACGCTGTCATTGATGTACATGTATATATATGCAGTTGTATGAACGGTTATTTTATTACACATGCTGAGTGCGGGTGGTAAATAGACTTAAGAAGCTGCGATTGGATATGATAGATTAGAGTTACCTCCCTTTCGCACGCCAGAATCTTATGATCATGGGTTCGAATTCTGGTCCGGTGTGATTATGTTTCTTGGTTTGTCAGCACCATATTAGAGCTCGTGAGGTTCATCAAACCTGTAAAGATCTGAGATTTTCATAATTCGGATTTTCCTCTCATAAGCTGGCGTGATACAATTCCAATTCTGTTGTAAGCGCCGTTAAAGCCATCTAAATCACTTGTTTCAATGAAAACGTCAGTACTGATTTACTTAGGAGCAGCGGATATAGTCAGGATACCATAAAACATGAATACAATTTCCTTATAGTGTATTTTCCATAACATTGTCGTGTTAAAAGCGCAGTTTTTGCGTTTTTGACATATTTTAGACATAAACGCGACTAATTTTGACCTAAAAAACAGTCGTGTCGTCGGCCTTTTGTTGACTAAAAAATTCTTCAGTGCGAGCCAATGTGATAAATGGCAAAAATGTCGCGTTGTCGCAGTTTGGTTAATTTTGGCACTTTTTCCTTGTTTTCGTAAGGGCGACAATGTCTCTTCAAAGATTCTAAAGATAACAAAAGACTACAACTACACACCCGTAGATTCTATTCTATGTATGTGTCAACTATTAGCAACAAATCAAATGAAACGAATTAAAAATATGGTATATATTTGAAAAGAAATCTGCCTGTACAGTATGACCTGTCCTTGTATATTTGTAGTGTGAAAGTATAACAACCTGTCCACGTGCAAAAGCATGTTTCTTATTTGTTGTGCTGTTGTCCATGTGATCTTTAAAACCGAATAAATTGTTCCATGTATACAAAGGATTGTAGTATGTTTTTGTGGAAACTATATATTTTGGAAGACTGACTGACTGACTGAGTTTAGTTTTACGCCGCTTTTAGCAATATTCCAGCAATATCGCGGCGGGGGACACCAGAAATAGGCTTCAAACATTGTACCCATGTGGGGAATCGAACCCGGGTCTTCGGCGTGACGAGCCAACGCTTTAACCACTAGGCTACCCCACCGCCCCTATTTTGGAAGAGGTTCAGTTGCTTTGTTTGTTGTTTTACGCAACACTCTGCAATATTACAGCTATAAATAACCTGTAAATAATCGAGTCTGGACCAGACAATCCGGTGATCAACAGCATGAGCATCGGCATTGGGATACGATGACATGTGCCAACCAAGTCAGTAAGCCTCACCACCAAATCCCGTTAGTCGCCTCTTACGACAAGCAGGGGTTACTGAAGATCAATTCTAACCTGGCTCTTCACTGGTCAATATAGAGTGGACCCAATTCAATTCAAATCCTGCTATAATGAAACCGAGATCTGACGTGAGCGTTGTCTTTTTTAATGGCATACAAACGCAAACATATCAACAACTATACTAGAAGACTGTAGTGATGGAAGGTGAGGTTCGTGCTGTAATATTCTGAGATTAAATCTAAACAGGTTTGGGTGGATAAGTTATTTAAAAATGAAATTTGTTGCAGAAAGTCTTCAGATTGTATCCCATGAATGTCTCACCGTATCGACCCGTGAAGATCCGGGGTAGAATAGGTCTTCAGCAACCCATGCTTGCCACAAAAGGCGACTATGCTTGTCGTAAGAGGCGACTAAAGGGATCGGGTGGTCAGGCTCGCTGACTTGGTTGACACATGGCATCGGTTCCCAATTGAGCAGATCGATGCTCATGCTGTTGATCACTGGATTGTCTGGTCCAGACTCGATTATTTACAGACAGCCGCCATATAGCTGGAATATTGCTGAGTGCGGCGTAAAACTAAACTCACTCACTTACTGTAAAAACGCCGGGGTCAGGAGAGGTCACCATTACCGTTCATGTCAACCTGTGGAAAATCCCAGGTATTCGCAGGACGTCGAATTATGACCAACATTGATCGCACCAAAGTCCCATTGGAGTGCATCAGATGCTTCATCCGCAAGACTGTTGCTGTCTTAATTTGTTGACCCTCTCATGAGCGATGTTACCGTGATCGTGAATTTTAGTTCTCCAACTTTCATGCTGTGAGAGATAAATCTCATATGGTCTCAAAAAAAAATAGAATTTTAAAATGATGACCGTGAATTAAAACATGACTTATTGCAAGGTTTAAAGCAAGATTAAAAAAATTAAAATATGGAAACTCATGTAAACATTATATCATTTTAAATCGTCTCGAAACGATTTAACACATGTTATATTTGGAATTACACTTTCTCAGTAATACATCCGGGATTCGAACCCACACTCTCAGAGTCAGCACCTGTTCGCCAGCAAACGATTTGATTCATTCTCTATTGTAATTGTGAGAGATACTTAGGATGTTAAAATTGCCTTGGTGTATGTTGGCAATGCAGATTTACATTAACATGTGAATGAAACATGTTTTTATGAATGTGAGGTGAGGTGAAATTGGGGTTAACGTCGTGCTTGAGAATATTTCGCTCATATGACGACGTGCATACATGTGTATGTGCGGCTGCTTGTACTAGCCCAGACTTAAGCTGGTTTTATAGTGCTAGCCCACTGAGAGACCATGCCGCAGTGAAGCATGAATACTCCACTCAGACACATTATACTGACTCCGAGCCGACCAGTCCTTGTTGTACCCATTAATGCCGAGCGCAAGACAGGGACCAACAAGTACCATATTTTTTTGTCTTTTGGTATGACGCGGTCGGGGATCGAACCCGCGACCTTCCGTTCTCCGGGCGGACGCTCTAACCACTACACCACGGAGGCGGTCTTTTATGAATGTACTTACATGTACATATATATAGAAAACAAAACGGTTTGTGTGAGCGATGTTAATGTACATACGTTTCTCGTTTTCCTTTCTGTCATAAGATGCATTAAATGTAAATCGCATTCCTGTAAATCTGGAGACGGTGGTGTAGCATAGAGATTAAAGCGTTGGCTCACCACCCAAACTTATCACTTTTCATAAATAAATGAAATATGTTTAAACAGAGATGTTTTCATATGAGCTGTATGCCTAGGTCACATATACCTCATTTTTCAAAGGTCGCCGGCCGATGTGGGGACATCGGTGGCTTTCACCGACGATACGGCGTCCGACAGATTTTTCCCCACATCTGTCACATCGGTGCAGTAGTCACAAAACCAATGATGATCGGAAAATACCCTTTCAGTCACTGATAGGTGACTGGAAGAGTATCTGAAGTATTTTGGAAACATGGAAAATGTGACTGACGGGTCATCTGGCGGGTATCGGCCGGTCATCTCCAGATATTCGGACGGTATCCTTCCGATGTAAACCAAATCGTTCGGTTCCCGAACAGGCGCCGGTCGATGCCTGGATTAATATCGCCCGATTCACGCTCGCTAGAAAAGGAGCCCGCACAGTACCCGGTCAATCAAAGTTGGTGTTCGACTGCAAGTTATGTCTCACAATCCACATTCCAGTAGACATGAAGAGAGGTAGAAGTGCAAAGGGTGCTGTTGCGAATTCGAAAAGGGGAGAAAAGGGGAAGACAAATTATGACGCCGCTCTAATCTTGCCACCCTCTCTCTTCTTACTGCAACAACGCTGCCAGAATGACATTGTGCCGGTGTTGAGCCCTGGCACACTCCATACGGAGCTGGGCCAGTCTTAGCAAGTGTGATGGGTCAGGCATCCTGGCCCCCATTTCTCGAAACATACTTAAGTTTTTACTCAAATCTCAAACTGAGTTCACAATTTGGAACAGCTGAATTTTTAACTCAACTGCATTTTATAAATATAAAAGCCCAAACAACTAAAGTAATCTATCCACCAAACTCAAATTATCTTCTATAGTTTGAGTTTAATACCGATTTCAGTTCATTCTGTGAAATGCATTTTCCTGCGTTTTCTCAAATTTGAGTAAAAACTCAAACTTAAGTCAAAACTCAGACTTAAGTTTGTTTCGAGAAATCGGGGCCTGATGACCTTTGCTGCTCAACCCATCAGACCATTATTTATACCCCGGACCAGGCACGTCAGGATTCCAGGTGTCTGAATGATGCCCGTTCTGTGCCTGCTCGATGCTGGCTCAGACTATAGTTGGTCAACTTCAGACTTAGTTAAATCGTATGATCTACGAACGGGAACAATCCGAATATTGAGCGATTCCCGGCAGATAACCTTTCTGTTATTCTCCGGTGACCATACCACACCAGCACACTGAAACAATCGTTCGATTCCCTGGCGGTCAAGCAGGTGCCTGTAGGGTCGGTGGGTTGCCGGAAGATGTGCCACAGATCCGTTACCGTGGGAGTGTGGACCACCGATCGCCGTAAGAAAATGACTAAATAGTTATTTTCTTCCGATGTGTCTACGATATGTCAACGGGATCGTTCCGATGTCAAAAACATAGCTATATAGTGCCCACGGATGATCGTCCACCTCCCCGTCGATTATCTCTCAATTTGGCCCATTTTCAGCCCGGCCGGGCATAGTAAAGTAATCTTTCATGGCAAAAGGGGATATGTCACTTAGGTATAAGCGATGCAGTTTCAATATTTAAGCATGATATTGCACTGTTTAATGGGTGTCCTAAGTATAGCTTCCCTCGCGCCTCAGGGTACACTCAGTGATCAGTTCAGGCGAAATTCCGTTTTTAACAACCAGATATATTTATAATCTATATTTTAAATTGCTTCTTTCGGGATTTGTTGGGGTATAATTTCTTTTTGTGTCAATATGTTGATTGATAACAAAAATTAACCTTTCAGAAATCGATTTAATGGGTGGATATGGACGCCCACATGAACATATATAAAATGGTAAAACGATACCCTTCGACCCAGTTGCTTGGTTCCGTCTACCTGTAAAGGTGAGTTAATGCAAACATATTTCAAAAGATTCGTGGTTTCGTGTTATGAAAACCTACAGAACACACGACAAAAGAATATTTTTACCTAAAGTCTTAAAATTTAATTTTACAAGGGCGTTCACCGTTAACGTCTCTTATGCACAAAAAAAGGGCAGTGGGGTAGCCTAGTGGTTAAAGCGTTCGCTCGTCACGCCAAAGAACCGGGTTCGAGTCCCCGGTGTCCTCCCATTTGTGAGAACTCCCAGTTGTGAGACACATTAATTAATGGTTCAGTGCACATAGGTGGCGTTTCCACATCCCTAACGTGGGATCAGCCCAGTTGTTGAAGAGTACCCACAGGAGTCATTGATGAGTAGATTAATGAAATAGATTATCAAAGATTCTATTTACACAGAAGAAATAGTTCATTAAATATTTTATTTATTCAGAAGAATATGTAATTATGATAACACAGTTTTATTGACTATTTTGAAGTTTGAAAGTCATTTTGGTTTAAACATATTTAATTATTATTTATGAAAATGAATTGGGATTGGTGAAGCATTACTGCTTATGTTAACACCGCTCCCATGCAACATAAAATACAAAATGAAATGGATGTGACGTCATCGATATTGACTATTGCATAAATATATTTGTAAGTAAATATAAATATATACAGATTGCATCAAATACAACTATTCTCTAAGTAGTCATAATTAGAGAGTTACAGTTGTGTGCTATTGTAGGAATATACATCAATGATGAGAAGGTTGTTGAGTTAATTTATATATGATGATATAACCGTGGACGGATTCAAATATTTTCTGGTTTACACAAGGAGTAAATTCTTTGTTTCCGTTCAAAATGGTATCCAGGTTATAACGGGTAGTGTCGGGTAAAAAGGGTTTGGCATAAGAGGCAGTTCGACTGTAGACTTGTATTTTAGAGTTATTTCTCAAACTATATCTTGTAGTTTTGGAGACGGATGTAAATCTGAGTAGGTAAATTAATTTCTCTTTCAAATGATCACGAAGTTACCTACACAAAGTGTTTAATTTTTAAAGACATTTACCAGAGTATGTTAATCAATTTATCTTATAAAGTTTCATTAAGACTTCCACAAGATTCAGTTACATAGCAAATCAGGAATTAGCTAGGGTTAATCCATTCTATCAGACAGGGGAGTATGGTGTGTTTTCGTTGTTAATTACCTACTTCACTGTCTCATAACTGGGAGTCTCACAATTGGGAGTTCTCACAAATGGGAGTAGACCGATTCCCCACATGGTTACAATGTGTGAAGCTAAGTTCAGGTGTCCACCGTGATATTGCTGGAATATTGCTAAAAGCGGCGTAAAATCATACTCACTCACACTTATTCAGAAAAAGAGTCGTGTGTGAATGAATGTTGTTTAACGCCGCATTCACAAATCGGAACAGCGTTTAGTCGATTCTGAACAAGCTGCATCCACTGATCGTTCAATATCATCTTTAGAACCCGTTTAACGTCGCGTTCATAATCTGTATCATTTTTTATGCCACAACCTTGAAATACAATTGGTTAACCTCTGAGTGACGTAAGGCGGTGGGGTGGCCCAGTGGTTAAAGCCTTCGCTCGTCACGCCGAAGACCGTGTTATTACTGGAACATTGCTGAAAGCGGCATAGAACTAAACTCACGTGGTGCGTTGCGGTAGCCTTGTGGTTAAAGCCTTTGTTCGCTCGTCACGCCCAAGACTCGAGTTTGATTCACCACATGGGAACGATGTGTGAAGCCCATGTATGGTGTTTCCCGCCGTGCACCATGGTATAGAACTATATTAAGACATCCAAGTGGAATAACTTCAGCTTACTCAGGAGGTGTTAATTCCATTTATACCTGTATATTACACATGTTTATGTAATCAATGAAAGAATAATAACAGATCGAATTTCAATGAAATTTCAGCATATATAAATATACCTGTATCGTGTCGTGTGATTATTTCAGAAACTTCTGAACTCACTGAACTCACGGTCCCGACGTAATCCTTCTTTGTTGTCATAATAACAAAGTTCTGTATCAAACATTGCTATATAATTCGGACTGAGCAGGAAGTCCGCTTGGCCAATAAACCTTGAATAAACATTCCGTTGATTGGTTTGTGTATTTTGTCTTATTTACTTAGCAGGAAGTCCGCTTGGCCAGGACCGCGTGGTCTAGCGGTGAACGCTTATTTACCTTTGATGCGACTAATTTGATATGTACGTTTGACAACTTTTATGAATGTTGTTGTTGATTTCATTCATTAGTTTATTCAATTTATTTCATGAATTCCTCGAAACATCGTTACTTTGCTCTTTTTAGTCGGTCCTAAGCTGGTCCGAATTAGACAGAGTGCACTGTATATATAATCTAAGTTGATGTTGATCGGTTGACTGCGATCGGAGTCTCTACTGGTAGAGTCTCTACCGATCCTACAAGTAGAGATTGCAATCGGAGATTCTACCAGTACATTTTCCAAGTCAACTGGTAGAAACTCCGATCCTACTAGTAGAGGCTGCAATCGTCTGTGATCTGTGGGTAAACAACAAAGACACTTTTTATGAACTGTACTATGCATTTTATTCAGATATAACACTAGACTGTTTCCACTTCTACAGATATATTCAGGACTAAAAATACAAATTTGACTTGAGAGATCATATTACAATATATCCATATATTACAAAACTGATTACAAGCAAGATCAATTGCATACTCAGTGTTTGCCCTAGGCATAAAAATTTAGGAGTCATCATGACTCCCTGGTGTCATGAGAGGGAGTCATGGACATGTTTTTGGGAGTCAACTTCTTTCATCAAGAGATCAATTGTTATTTTCTTTGAGAGGCATTTTAGAAGTTGTGAAGATGAAGGAAAACTGATTTGTATGGATAGTCAACTTCTTTATTGCAATGAGTGCGACGTTTGGTGTAGGTACTAACACCGTTATCACGCAAGTGATACAACAACTGAAGCAAGGAGAATATATACATAGCTGTACAGTGAGTATATACAATTAACAAGGTTGATGTACATTGGGTTTTGATAAGTGATTACAGCAGAGGAGGTTGATGTACAGAGTGATTGATTGTGATTAGAGTTGAGTTTATACAATTGATGAGTTGACGTACAATAGTTGTGATTACAAGCACAAAGGAGGGAGCATGGAAGCCAGATGGACAACGGAGGTAGGGAAGGATTACTGGTGGTGGTCTTTGATTAGGTGGTGATAGGCTGACGAGATGAAATAACCTTGATCTCGATTCATGGTGGGGTTGTGGCGTTGGATGTTTATGGCTTCTAGGAGTTTCCTAATTTTGTAGTCTTGTAGGTTGATTTCTAGGATATCGATGTTGTTTCATAGGATGGCATGGTCAGGGTTGGCTTGGGTGTGGTCAGCTATGGCGGATTTGGAGTCGTTTTTCTGGACTGACGCTTTATGTTCCTTGATTCGTAGTGGGAGCGGGCGGGATGCCATCAATTGTTATTGTTTGATAACAACAGGTCTAAGTAAGGCAGGTCAGGTATTTAATCAGCACTGAGCAGTTAACTGCCAAACATTAAACTTAGTAGTTTTAAACAATATCAAAATAAAAAATAAAAATGGTTTGTAACACTGTATTTACATCATGAGACCAAGCTGCCAAATTTGGACTCCACTCAAAACAACCCAACAAAATACCTAACTCCAAAACAGACTTAACAAATAAAGTTAACAAGATAACAATAAATAAGTTCAATTATAACTGGCACATAATTGGAAAACATTATCCCCACTTATTATACTTGCTTGCATAAGCTTGCACTTGCTTGCATAGGTTATTCCATATAATCGTAGATTCTACCAGTAGAGACTCCGATCGCAATCTCTACTGGTAGAGACTCCGATCGCAATCTGGAATATATAATAACGCAGTCTCTACCCTGACATATATACTGAGTCAAAAAAGAAACTTCACAAAATGTAATTTGAAAAATAATGAATAATGTGAAGGGTTTTTTTTGACTCAGTATATATACTCTCAATAATATTACATCAACTTGTACCCATGCATGAAATGACAAAAACCTCAATACGAAAGTGAATTCTATTAACAAGGATTCAACGAATAAAAACAAAATCCGGTGCAGATTTTGGACAACAAAATCGCCGATCCCTCCACACTTTCCTTACGTTTTGATTTAGATCTGGAATTATTATTAAATCTTATTTTCTATGAAATAGCTCATATAATTTTCAGGTACTGGGATAACGAAGTGATTTGTATGTAGCCGTAAATGTTTGTATGTTGTTTAACGCCGCACTCAGCAATATCCCAGCTATATGGTTGCGCTCTGACCAACAGAGTCAACGAGTCTGACCAACCCGATTCCGTTAGTCGCTTTATGCAAGCATGTGTACAGGACCAATTTTAACCCAGATCTACACGGGTTCGCAGATATAGAAATGCTCTGCAAAACCTATTTGAAGATCCGTAGTCTTCAGAAGTGACGTGTCGAAAAAACAATAATATACTCTCCCAAAAAAGAAACGCATCATGAAAATAGCAATTTCATGTAGCAATGAATTAAAACGTGATTCATTTTACAAAAGGTTTTGTTCTGTTTATGAGTCCTATGGTGTTTATGTTTTGAAACATCACAACAAAACGCACCATCCGTAAATACCCGTATTTAACAGCATGATTTTCAATTTCGGCGTGTAGTGTCACAGAATACACAATTCACATGCAATGCACGTGAAAGTTGGGGATCAGATAGTCTTAATGATGGGTATAAAAGGATGATCGCTGTCTGTCGATTATTCACTGTATTTGGAAAATTGTTGACGAACGCAAAATGCCACGTCTAAGTGAAGCCACCCGTCATTGGTTTGCTTGAAGCTGGCCAGTCTCAACGTGCAGTTGCCCGTCGCATGAATGTTCACCAAAGCACCATTTCACGGCTCTGGGAGAGATATCGCCGGCAGAATTCGGTAGCAGATGCCCCTCGTAGTGGGCGACCTCGAGCGACCACTGCGGCGCAGGATCGCTACATCCGGGTACATCACCTGCGTCATCGAACAGCTACGGCGACCAGTACCGCTTGACAAATAGCCGGATTGAGGAGGCTTTCTGCACAGACCGTCAGGAACAGGTTGAGAGAGGCTGGTTTACGTGCCAGAAGACCTTATTTTGGCCCTGTGCTTCGACATCGTCGACATCGAGTTCAATGGTGCACCAACGTTCAGGCCTGGAACCTACCGAATTGGCGTAGAATCTGGTTCAGTGATGAATCACGATTTCTATTGGAACGACGCGATGGAAGAATGCGGATGTACAGACGTCGACGTGAACGTTTCGCCGACGCTTGCGTTCCCCAGGTGGACAGATTCGGCCGGGAAAGTGTTATGATGTGGGGAGCGATCACCTGCCGTAGGAGAAGTGATTTGGTGATGATCCAGGGCTCAACGGTACTGTGACGAAATCCTACGCCCACAATTCCTTCCAATCATTGATTGCCAGAGGGAGCTGTTTCAACAGGACAATGCCAGGCCCCACACAGCACGTCACACTAGAGACTTCCTCCAGAACCGCAACATCAATGTGCTCCCCTGGCCCTCAAGATCACCGGACTTAAACCAAATCGAACATCTGTGGGATGCCCTGGACAGACGGGTGCGACGCCGTAACCCTCAGCCCCAGACACTTCAGCAACTCGCACAGGCACTACAGGCAGAGTGGGCTGCGATTGGGCAACACGAGATTCTGAGACTTATTCGTTCGATGCCGAGACGATGCTGTGCAGTTCTGGATGCCCACAGTGGTCACACGAGGTATTGACTTCAGCGCCACCACACGTCTCCATGTGACACTCAAACTGACTTTCCTCGAGTTGGTGCCAAAGACGGATAGGTCTGCATGCCCAGTGTGCAATTTCGCTATATTTCATTGTCTCATAAAGCCTACAAGATGTTTCAAAATAAACATAAAAACAGTTGAAATTCGTATATGCGTTTCTTTTTGGGGAGAGTATAAATTACTAACGATGAACGGATTGTATGGAATCATATAAGGGACATTGGCGAATTGTCGCATTGTCGCCAACAAATAAACAAGTGAGTGAGTGAGTTTAGTTTTACGCCGCACCCAGCAATATTCCAGCTATATGGCAGCGGTCTGTAAATAATCGAATCTGGACCAGACAATCCAGTGATCAGCAGGATGAACATCGATCTGAACAATTGGGAACCGATGACATGTGCCAACCAAGTCAGCGACCCTGACCACCCGATCCCGTTAGTCGCCTCTTGCGACAAGCATGGGTTCCTGAAGATCAATTCTAACCCGGATCTTCACGGGTAACAAATAAAGAAGCAACATTGACCAGAATATAGCATTGTAGCGTTTACTTTTGACACTTTCTGTTTGTTTGAGTAGGAGCGACAATGCGACAATGTCCCTTCCAGGATTCCACAGATGAGTGCATGCAGTAAACATCGTTTATAGATGTTGTACGGCGTTCAACATCATTCTATTAGCAACAAGTCTTCTTATAGATAAGAAACGTCAACACTGAACGCACCTGCATCAAAATTTATCAGTACGTACTGGTTGTGTAAGGCGACATGTGACCCAGTCGTTTAGGTGAGTAAGTGAGGGAGTGAGGTTTTACGCCGCTTTTAGCAATATTCCAGCAACATCACGGCGGTGGACACCAGAAATAGGCTTCACTCATTGTACCAATGTGGGGAATCGAACCCGGGCCTTCGGCGTGACGAGCGAACCAGTCATCTAAGGAGCTATAATTTGCTCTGGAGTGTTGCGCCCTGGGACCCGCCGTAAACTATGATGATGAGTTCGAATCCCGGTTTCCCCCGATTGTGTTCCTTTGTCAGCACAGTGCAAGTGTTCATAGTGTTCACCAAAGTGGTAAACGTCTGAGACAAGCATACTGTGAGTGAGTGAATATTGTTTAATGCCGCATCCACAATTTTACAGTTATTCGCAAATAGTACTGTTAAATGCGGCGTTGAGTGAATGAGTGAGATTAGTTTTAGCAATTTTCCAGCAATACGACGGCGGAGGACACCAGAAATGGGCTTCACACATTTTACCCATGAGGGTGATCGAGCGAACGCTTTTACCACTGGGCTACCCCACCGCCCCAAATGTGAACCAAACTCACAACACCTTTCGTTCTACATCACCATGATTTAACTGAAATAATGATAAAATGAAACAAACTCACTCATTGCTATATCACATTTGCTTGTTCATAATGTTTGACGTTTAAATATGTTTCATATATTTCCACAGTCACCGAAAATGAAGGCTGTTCCCACCGTCCTCGTGTTCTTGGCAGTTACCGTGGCAACAAACGCAACGTATTTTAACCCATTAAATCGCTATGCAAGCTTCGGCAGAGGGCACTTTGGGGGCGGTTTAGTTGGTTTCAGTGGCTTTGCTGCAGTCGGTGGAGTCCCCGGATTTGGCTTCGGTTTTCCAACTACCACAAACGTGTTAGGCGGCTTGACCGGGTTCGGTAATATCCACTTGGGTCTAAATGGGTTTCAAGGTTTCCACGCATTCTCCGGTGGCAACAGATTTGGTTTGAACCAATTCGGATTTAACACCGGCCTCAACAACCTTTTCGGATTTAACAACGGTTTGAATGGATTCCAAGGTTTCCCCACTTTCTCCGGTTTTACCGGGGGAAACGTAAATGGCCTGAACCAATTCGGATTGAATACCGGTTTAAACAACGGAAACAATGGCATCACTGGAAATGGTATCACTGGAACCGGTACTGGCACACAAACGGGAACAGATCCCGGAACTAGCGTGACTTGGTAGAACTGATTGAACAGCCATAGAAAAGGTGTGTTTTCTTTACTCCCGTTAGAGTGAGTAAGTGAGTATGGTTTTACATCGCTTTTAGCAATATTCCAGCAATATCACGGCGGGGGACACCAGAAATGGGCTTTACACATTGTACCCATGTGGGGAATTGAACCCGGATCTTCGGCGTGACGAACGAACGCTTTAACCACAAGGCTACCCCTCGCCCTTACACCCGTTGGTGGTCCAATCACTGAGACGCCCTGGGAGCGTTGCGTGGCCAAGTGGTTAAAGTGTTCGCTCGTCACGTTGACGACCCGGAAGTGAGGCCTGTTTCTGGTGTCCCCAGACGTAGTCGGAATATTGTCGAAATTGGCGTAAATCCACACTCACTCACTCACTCAAACGATTGTCAATGTTCGACTCCTATGTAGACACGAATGTCCAAGGCCATTTGTGGATCTCCACCTTTGGTATATTACTGATAGCTTTTTAAATGATCAGGGGCGGTGGGGTAGCCTAATGGTTAAGGCGTTCGCTCGTCACGCCGAAGGCCCGCGTTCGATTCCCCACATGGGAAACAATGTGTGAAGCCCATTTCTGGTGTCCCCCGCCGTGATGTTGCTGGAATATTCCGAAAGGCGGCGTAAAACTAAACTCACTCACTCACTTACCCACTCAAAAATAATAGATATATAAAAATGTAGAACCCTTGACGGTATACCTGACGCGATAATTTTGTTTATTCGTTTCCTCTGTGAACATCCCTTTATAGACATAATGTTATAAGCCATGTTGCTGTTCTTGAATCATTAAATGAATATTCATGTAGTCCGTTTTGACTTGTAAGAATATAATTATTTCTGTTGCAGGTTTCAAACCCCGCCTTGGTTGTCCTCGAAATGGTACCGCCGCTAGTCAGGCTGTCTTTGGTGTAGGCTGGAGAAATAAATAAAATCTTTTTGAAAAATTACCATGTTTGTCATTTTCCCCAACTATGTTGCTGTTTTTGTTGACTTGGTCTCTCTGTACTTGTACGCATTCAAACCATCGTTTTTAGTCTCACCAGTATTAAAAAAACAAACAAACAAAAAGAAAATAAGACGTGTTTTATTTTTACTGGAGCTAGAGCGTCTTGTCAAGATTTAAATGTTTGTGCACTTTTTACCACTGTGGTATGGACACTACTGTGTTAGGCAATCAGCACACGCTTACGTTTTTATGTTTGTTTGTTTGTTGTTTAACGCCACACTCAGCAATATTCCAGCTACACGGCTTCGGTCAGTAAATAATCGAGTCTGGACCAGGCAATCCAGTGATCAACAGCATGAGTGAGTTTAGTTTAGTTTTACGCCGCACTCAGCAATATTTCAGCTACACGGCCAGCTACACGGCTTCGGTCTGTAAATAATCGAGTCTGGACCAGACAATCCAGTGATCAACAGCATGAGTGAGTTTAGTTTAGTTTTACGCCGCACTCAGCAATATTCCAGCTACACGGCGGCGGTCTGTAAATAATCGAGTCTGGACCAGGCAATCCAGTGATCAACAGCATGAGCATCGATTTACGCAATTGGGATACGATGGCATGTGTCAACCTCTTCCGAGACTGACCACCTGATCCACCTGTCGCCTCTTAACGATCATCTTGGTTTACTGAAGATCAATTCTAACCCGGATCTTCACGGGTTTAACATTTAGAATGGCAACATACTATCGACAAGACTGTTTGACAAAAGGAATGACAAGGTAAAACATGGCACATACTCTTTTCGCGATCCCCTAGCTGGTGTAATCATTGTTCTTAGTCATTCAACATCAGTAAACATTCAAACCTTTTGAGTTTTAGAGAATCATATGGTATTATGTCCATAGTCTCAAATACTTTCTGTGAATATCAACGAAGTTCTTTCCTGGTTGTATTAAGTTTTTTTGGTCAATCTTTAAGATATGATTTGTTGGCCCACACCATGTAGACGAGAATGGGGTACTGGGGACCTATCCTGACGGAATACCCTCCAGGTAGACGAGAATGAGGTACTGGGGACCTATCCTGTGGGAATCCCCTCCTGGTAGACGAGTATGAGGTAATGGGGACCTATCCTGTCGGAATCCCCTCCTGGTAGACGAGAGATGAGGTACTGGGGACCTATCCTGTCGGAATCCCCACCAGGTAGACGAGTATGAGGTACTGGGGACCTATCCTGTCGGAATCCCCACCTGGTAGACGAGAGTATGAGGTACTGGGGACCTATCCTGTCGGAATCCCTTCCTGGTAGACGAGAGTATGAGGTACTGGGGACCTATCCTGACGGAATCCCCTCCTGGTAGACGAGAATGAGGTACTGGGGACCTATCCTGTCGGAATCCCTTCCTGGTAGACGAGAATGAGGTACTGGGGACCTATCCTGTCGGAATCCCTTCCTGGTAGACGAGTATATGAGGTACTGGGGACCTATCCTGTCGGAATCCCTTCCTGGTAGACGAGTATGAGGTACTGGGGACCTATCCTGTCGGAATCCCTTCCTGGTAGACGAGAGTATGAGGTACTGGGGACCTATCCTGTCGGAATCCCCTCCTGGTAGACGAGAGAATGAGGTACTGGGGACCTATCCTGTCGGAATCCCCTCCTGGTAGACGAGAATGAGGTACTGGGGACCTATCCTGTTGGAATAATAATAATAATAGACGAGATTTATGAGGTACTGGGGCCTATCCTGACGGAATCCCCACCAGGTAGACGAGGATGATGTACTGGGGACCTATCCTGTTGGAATCCCTTCCTGGTAGACGAGAACAAATGAGGTAAGGTGAGACCACATGGGGACCTCCATCATGTCGGAATCCCTTCCTGGTAGACGAGAATGAGGTACTGGGGACCTATCCTGTCGGAATCCCCTCCTGGTAGATGAGTATGAGGTACTGGGGACCTATCCTGTCGGAATCCCCTCCTGGTAGACGAGTATGAGGTACTGGGGACCTATCCTGTCGGAATCCCTCCTGGTAGACGAGTATGAGGTAATGGGGACCTATCATGTCGGAATCCCTTCCTGGTAGACGAGAATGAGGTACTGGGGACCTATCCTGTCGGAATCCCTTCCTGGTAGACGAGTATGAGGTACTGGGGACCTATCATGACGGAATCCCCACCAGGTAGACGAGAATGAGGTACTGGGGACCTATCCTGTCGGAATCCCCACCAGGTAGACGAGTATGAGGTACTGGGGACCTATCCTGTCGGAATCCCTTCCTGGTAGACGAGTATGAGGTACTGGGGACCTATCATGACGGAATCCCCACCTGGTAGACGAGAGGATGAGGTACTGGGGACCCTATCCTGTCGGAATCCCCACCTGGTAGACGAGAGATGAGGTACTGGGGACCTATCCTGTCGGAATCCCTTCCTGGTAGACGAGAGAATGAGGTACTGGGGACCTATCATGTCGGAATCCCCACCTGGTAGACGAGTATGAGGTACTGGGGACCTATCCTGACGGAATCCCCTCCTGGTAGACGAAAAATGAGGTACTGGGGACCTATCCTGTCGGAATCCCCTCCAGGTAGACGAGAATGAGGTACTGGGGACCTATCCTGACGGAATCCCCTCCTGGTAGACGAGAATGAGGTACTGGGGACCTATCCTGTCGGAATCCCTTCCTGGTAGACGAGGATGAGGTACTGGGGACCTATCCTGTCGGAATCCCTTCCTGGTAGACGAGAGAATGAGGTACTGGGGACCTATCCTGTCGGAATCCCCTCCTGGTAGACGATTATGAGGTAATGGGGACCTATCCTGACGGAATCCCCTCCTGGTAGACGAGAATGAGGTACTGGGGACCTATCCTGTCGGAATCCCTTCCTGGTAGACGAGAGATGAGGTACTGGGGACCTATCCTGTCGGAATCCCTTCCTGGTAGACGAGTATGAGGTACTGGGGACCTATCCTGTCGGAATCCCTTCCTGGTAGACGAGAGAATGAGGTACTGGGGACCTATCCTGTCGGAATCCCCTCCTGGTTGACGAGTATGAGGTACTGGGGACCTATCCTGTCGGAATCCCCTCCTGGTAGATGAGTATGAGGTACTGGGGACCTATCCTGTCGGAATCCCCTCCTGGTAGGCGAGTATGAGGTACTGGGGACCTATCCTGTCGGAATCCTTTCTTGGTAGACGAGAGAATGAGGTAATGGGGACCTATCCTGTCGGAATCCCCTCCTGGTTGACGAGAATGAGGTACTGGGGACCTATCCTGTCGGAATCCCCTCCCGGTAGAAGATTATGAGGTACTGGGGACCTATCATGTCGGAATCCTTTCTTGGTAGACGAGAGAATGAGGTACTGGGGACCTTTCCTGTCGGAATCCCTTCCTGGTAGACGAGAATGAGGTACTGGGGACCTATCCTGTCGGAATCCCTTCCTGGTAGACGAGAATGAGGTACTGGGGACCCATCCTGTCGGAATCCCTTCCTGGTAGACGAGTATGAGGTACTGGGGACCTATCCTGTCGGAATCCCTTCCTGTTAGACGAGTATGATTACTAGGGACTTATCTTGTCGGAATCTCTTCCTGGTAGACGAGAATGAGGAATCCCTTCCTGGTATGAGGTACTGGGGACCTATCCTGTCGGAATCCCCTCCTGGTAGACGAGGATGAGGTACTGGGGACCTATCCTGTCGAAATCCCTTCCTGGTAGACGAGAGAATGAGGTAATGGGGACCTATCCTGTCGGAATCCCCTCCTGGTAGACGATTATGAGGTAATGGGGACCTATCCTGACGGAATACCCTCCAGGTAGACGAGAATGAGGTACTGGGGACCTATCCTGTCGGAATACCCTCCAGGTAGACGATTATGAGGTACTGGGGACCTATCCTGTCGGAATCCCTTCCTGGTAGACGAGGATGAGGTACTGGGGGCCTACCCTGTCGGAATCCCTTCCTGGTAGACGAGAGAATGAGGTACTGGGGACCTATACTGTCGGAATCCCCTCCTGGTTGACGAGTATGAGGTACTGGGGACCTATCCTGTCGGAATCCCCTCCTGGTAGGTGAGTATGATTTACTGGGGACCTATCCTGTCGGAATCCCCTCCTGGTAAGCGAGTATGAGGTACTGGGGACCTATCCTTGTCGGAATCCTTTCTTGGTAGACGAGAGAATGAGGTAATGGGGACCTATCCTGTCGGAATCCCCTCCTGGTAGGTGAGTATGATTTACTGGGGACCTATCCTGTCGGAATCCCCTCCTGGTAGGCGAGTATGAGGTACTGTGGACCTATCCTGTTGAAATCCCTTCCTGGTAGACGAGAGAATGAGGTAATGGGGACCTATCCTGTCGGAATCCCCTCCTGGTAGACGATTATGAGGTAATGGGGACCTATCCTGACGGAATACCCTCCAGGTAGACGAGAATGAGGTACTGGGGACCTATCCTGTCGTAATCCCCTCCGGGTAGACGAGAATGAGATACTGGGGACCTATCCTGTTGAAATCCCTACCTTGTAGACAAGAGAATGAGGTACTGGGGACCTATCCTGTCGGAATCCCTTCCTGGTAGACGAGGATGAGGTACTGGGGACCTATCCTGTCGGAATCCCCTCCTGGTAGATGAGTATGAGGTAATGGGGACCTATCCTGTCGGAATCCCTCCTGTTAGACGAGTATGAGGTAATGGGGACTCTATCCTGTCGGAATCCCTCCTGGTAGGTGAGTATGAGGTAATGGGGACCTATCTTGTCGGAATCCCTTCCTGGTAGACGAGAGTATGAGGTACTGGGGACCTATCCTGTCGGAATCCCTTCCTGGTAGAGGAGAGTATGAGGTACTGGGGACCTATCCTGTCGGAATCCCCTCCTGGTAGACGAGGATGAGGTACTGGGGACCTATCCTGTCGGAATCCCCTCCTGGTAGATGAGTATGAGGTAATGGGGACCTATCCTGTCGGAATGCCCTCCTGTTAGACGAGTATGAGGTAATGGGGACCTATCCTGTCGGAATCCCCTCCTGGTAGGTGAGTATGAGGTAATGGGGACCTATCTTGTCGGAATCCCTTCCTGGTAGACGAGAGTATGAGGTACTGGGGACCTATCCTGTCGGAATCCCTTCCTGGTAGACGAGAGTATGAGGTACTGGGGGCCTATCCTGTCGGAATCCCCTCCTGGTAGACGAGAATGAGGTACTGGGGACCTATCCTGTCGGAATCCCCTCCTGGTAGACGAGTATGAGGTACTGGGGACCTATCATGTCGGAATCCCTTCCTGGTAGGTGGGTATGACGCACTGGGGACCTATCCTGTCGTAATCCCCACCTGGTAGACGAGGATGAGGTACTGGGGACCTATCCTGTCGAAATCCCTTCCTGGTAGACGAGAATGAGGTACTGGGGACCTATCATGTCGGAATCCTTTCTTGGTAGACGAGAGAATGAGGTACTGGGGACCTATCCTGTCGGAATCCCTTCCTGGTAGACGAGAATGATGTACTGGGGACCTATCCTGTCGGAATCCCTTCCTGGTAGACGAGAATGAGGTACTGGGGACCTATCCTGTCGGAATCCCTTCCTGGTAGACGAGTATGAGGTACTGGGGACCTATCCTGTCGGAATCCCTTCCTGTTAGACGAGTATGATTACTAGGGACTTATCTTGTCGGAATCTCTTCCTGGTAGACGAGAATGAGGTACTGGGGACCTATCCTGTCGGAATCCCCTCCGGGTAGACGAGGATGAGGTACTGGGGACCTATCCTGTCGAAATCCCTTCCTGGTAGACGAGAGAATGAGGTAATGGGGACCTATCCTGTCGGAATCCCCTCCTGGTAGACGATTATGAGGTAATGGGGACCTATCCTGACGGAATACCCTCCAGGTAGACGAGAATGAGGTACTGACCTATCCTGTCGGAATACCTCCAGGTAGACGAGAGATGAGGTGCTGGGGACCTATCCTGTCGGAATCCCTTCCTGGTAGACGAGGGATGAGGTACTGGGGGCCTACCCTGTCATGAATCCCCTCTGGTAGAAGAGAGAATGAGGTACTGGGGACCTATACTGTCGGAATCCCCTCCTGGTTGACGAGTATGATTTACTGGGGACCTATCCTGTCGGAATCCCCTCCTGGTAGGTGAGTTTGATTTACTGGGGACCTATCCTGTCGGAATCCCTCCTGGTAAGGAGTATGAGGTACTGGGGACCTATCCTGTCAAATCCTTTCTTGGTAGACGAGAGAATGAGGTAATGGGGACCTATCCTGTCGGAATCTCCTCCTGGTTGACGAGAATGAGGTACTTGGGGACCTATCCTGTCGGAATCCCTCCTCCTGGTAGACGATTATGAGGTACTGGGGACCTATCCTGTCGGAATACCCTCCTGGTAGACGAGTATGAGGTACTGGGACCTATCATGTCGGAATCCTTTCTTGGTAGACGAGAGAATGAGGTACTGGGGACCTATCCTGTCGGAATCCCTTCCTGGGAGACGAGAATGAGGTACTGGGGACCTATCCTGTCGGAATCCCTTCCTGGTAGACGAGAATGAGGTACTGGGGACCTATCCTGTCGGAATCCCTTCCTGGTAGACGAGTATGAGGTACTGGGGACCTATCCTGTCGGAATCCCTTCCTGTTAGACGAGTATGATTACTAGGGTTTTATCTTGTCGGAATCCCTTCCTGGTAGACGAGAATGAGGTACTGGGGACCTATCCTGTCGGAATCCCCTCCTGGTAGGCGAGTATGAGGTACTGGGGACCTGTCCTGTCGGAATCCTTTCTTGGTAGACGAGAGAATGAGGTAATGGGGACCTATCCTGTCGGAATCCCCTCCTGGTTGACGAGAATGAGGTACTGGGGACCTATCCTGTCGGAATCCCCTCCTGGTAGACGAGTATGAGGTAATGGGGACCTATCCTGTTGAAATCCCTTCCTGGTAGACGAGAGAATGAGGTACTGGGGACCTATACTGTCGGAATCCCCTCCTGGTTGACGAGTATGAGGTAATGGGGGCCTATCCTGACGGAATATCCTCCAGGTAGGCGAAAATGAGGTACTGGGGACCTATCCTGACGGAATACCCTCCAGGTAGGCGAGAATGAGGTACTGGGGACCTATCCTGACGGAATACCCTCCAGGTAGACGAGAATGAGGTACTGGGGACCTATCCTGTCGGAATCCCCTCCTGGTAGACGAGGATGAGGTACTGGGGACCTATCCTGTCGAAATCCCTTCCTGGTAGACGAGAGAATGAGGTAATGGGGACCTATCCTGTCGGAATCCCCTCCTGGTAGACGATTATGAGGTAATGGGGACCTATCCTGACGGAATACCCTCCAGGTAGACGAGAATGAGGTACTGGGGACCTATCCTGACGGAATACCCTCCAGGTAGACGAGAATGAGGTACTGGGGACCTATCCTGTCGGAATCCCTTCCTGGTAGACGAGGATGAGGTACTGGGGGCCTACCCTGTCGGAATCCCTTCCTGGTAGACGAGAGAATGAGGTACTGGGGACCTATACTGTCGGAATCTCCCTGGTTGACGAGAGTATGAGGTACTGGGGACCTATCCTGTCGGAATCCCCTCCTGGTAGGTGAGTATGATTTACTGGGGACCTATCCTGTCGGAATCCCCTACTGGTAGGCGAGTATGAGGTACTGGGGACCCATCCTGTCGGAATCCTTCTTGGTAGACGAGAGAATGAGGTAATGGGGACCTATCCTGTCGGAATCCCTCCTGGTTGACGAGAATGAGGTACTGGGGACCCATCCTGTCGAACTCCTCCCGGTAGAAGATTATGAGGTACTGGGGACCTATCATGTCGGAATCCTTTCTTGGTAGACGAGAGAATGAGGTACTGGGGAGCTTTCCTGTCGGAATCCCTTCCTGGTAGACGAGAATGAGGTACTGGGGACCTATCCTGTCGGAATCCCTTCCTGGTAGACGAGAATGAGGTACTGGGGACCCATCCTGTCGGAATCCCTTCCTGGTAGACGAGTATGAGGTACTGGGGACCTATCCTGTCGGAATCCCTTCCTGTTAGACGAGTATGATTACTAGGGACTTATCTTGTCGGAATCTCTTCCTGGTAGACGAGAATGAGGTACTGGGGACCTATCCTGTCGGAATCCCCTCCTGGTAGACGAGGATGAGGTACTGGGGACCTATCCTGTCGAAATCCTTCCTGGTAGACGAGAGAATGAGGTAATGGGGACCTATCCTGTCGGAATCCCCTCCTGGTAGACGATTATGAGGTAATGGGGACCTATCCTGACGGAATACCCTCCAGGTAGACGAGAATGAGGTACTGGGGACCTATCCTGTCGGAATACCCTCCAGGTAGACGATTATGAGGTACTGGGGACCTATCCTGTCGGAATCCCTTCCTGGTAGACGAGGATGAGGTACTGGGGGCCTACCCTGTCGGAATCCCTTCCTGGTAGACGAGAGAATGAGGTACTGGGGACCTATACTGTCGGAATCCCCTCCTGGTTGACGAGTATGAGGTACTGGGGACCTATCCTGTCGGAATCCCCTCCTGGTAGGTGAGTATGATTTACTGGGGACCTATCCTGTCGGAATCCCCTCCTGGTAAGCGAGTATGAGGTACTGGGGACCTATCCTTGTCGGAATCCTTTCTTGGTAGACGAGAGAATGAGGTAATGGGGACCTATCCTGTCGGAATCCCCTCCTGGTAGGTGAGTATGATTTACTGGGGACCTATCCTGTCAGGAATCCCCTCCTGGTAGGCGAGTATGAGGTACTGTGGACCCTATCCTGTTGAAATCCCTTCCTGGTAGACGAGAGAATGAGGTAATGGGGACCCATCCTGTCAGGAATCCCTCCTGGTAGACGATTATGAGGTAATGGGACCTATCCTGACGGAATACCCTCCAGGTAGACGAGAATGAGTACTGGGGACCCATCCTGTCATCACCCTCCGGTAGAGCGAGAATGAGATACTGGGGACCTATCCTGTTGAAATCCCTACCTTGTAGACAAGAGAATGAGGTACTGGGGACCTATCCTGTCGGAATCCCTTCCTGGTAGACGAGGATGAGGTACTGGGGACCTATCCTGTCGGAATCCCCTCCTGGTAGATGAGTATGAGGTAATGGGGACCTATCCTGTCGGAATCCCCTCCTGTTAGACGAGTATGAGGTAATGGGGACCTATCCTGTCGGAATCCCCTCCTGGTAGGTGAGTATGAGGTAATGGGGACCTATCTTGTCGGAATCCCTTCCTGGTAGACGAGAGTATGAGGTACTGGGGACCTATCCTGTCGGAATCCCTTCCTGGTAGAGGAGAGTATGAGGTACTGGGGACCTATCCTGTCGGAATCCCCTCCTGGTAGACGAGGATGAGGTACTGGGGACCTATCCTGTCGGAATCCCCTCCTGGTAGATGAGTATGAGGTAATGGGGACCTATCCTGTCGGAATGCCCTCCTGTTAGACGAGTATGAGGTAATGGGGACCTATCCTGTCGGAATCCCCTCCTGGTAGGTGAGTATGAGGTAATGGGGACCTATCTTGTCGGAATCCCTTCCTGGTAGACGAGAGTATGAGGTACTGGGGACCTATCCTGTCGGAATCCCTTCCTGGTAGACGAGAGTATGAGGTACTGGGGGCCTATCCTGTCGGAATCCCCTCCTGGTAGACGAGAATGAGGTACTGGGGACCTATCCTGTCGGAATCCCCTCCTGGTAGACGAGTATGAGGTACTGGGGACCTATCATGTCGGAATCCCTTCCTGGTAGGTGGGTATGACGCACTGGGGACCTATCCTGTCGTAATCCCCACCTGGTAGACGAGGATGAGGTACTGGGGACCTATCCTGTCGAAATCCCTTCCTGGTAGACGAGAATGAGGTACTGGGGACCTATCATGTCGGAATCCTTTCTTGGTAGACGAGAGAATGAGGTACTGGGGACCTATCCTGTCGGAATCCCTTCCTGGTAGACGAGAATGATGTACTGGGGACCTATCCTGTCGGAATCCCTTCCTGGTAGACGAGAATGAGGTACTGGGGACCTATCCTGTCGGAATCCCTTCCTGGTAGACGAGTATGAGGTACTGGGGACCTATCCTGTCGGAATCCCTTCCTGTTAGACGAGTATGATTACTAGGGACTTATCTTGTCGGAATCTCTTCCTGGTAGACGAGAATGAGGTACTGGGGACCTATCCTGTCGGAATCCCCTCCGGGTAGACGAGGATGAGGTACTGGGGACCTATCCTGTCGAAATCCCTTCCTGGTAGACGAGAGAATGAGGTAATGGGGACCTATCCTGTCGGAATCCCCTCCTGGTAGACGATTATGAGGTAATGGGGACCTATCCTGACGGAATACCCTCCAGGTAGACGAGAATGAGGTACTGGGGACCTATCCTGTCGGAATACCCTCCAGGTAGACGAGAATGAGGTACTGGGGACCTATCCTGTCGGAATCCCTTCCTGGTAGACGAGGATGAGGTACTGGGGGCCTACCCTGTCGGAATCCCCTCCTGGTAGAAGAGAGAATGAGGTACTGGGGACCTATACTGTCGGAATCCCCTCCTGGTTGACGAGTATGATTTACTGGGGACCTATCCTGTCGGAATCCCCTCCTGGTAGGTGAGTTTGATTTACTGGGGACCTATCCTGTCGGAATCCCTCCTGGTAAGCTTAGAGTATGAGGTACTGGGGACCTATCCTGTCGGAATCCTTTCTTGGTAGACGAGAGAATGAGGTAATGGGGACCCTATCCTGTCAGGAATCCCCTCCTGGTTGACGAGAGATGAGGTACTAGGGACCTATCCTGTCGGAATCCCCTCCTGGTAGACGATTATGAGGTACTGGGGACCTATCCTGTCGGAATACCCTCCTGGTAGACGAGTATGAGGTACTGGGGACCTATCATGTCGGAATCCTTTCTTGGTAGACGAGAATGAGGTACTGGGGACCTATCCCTGTCGGAATCCCTTCCTGGGAGACGAGAATGAGGCACTGGGGACCCATCCTGTCGGAATCCCTTCCTGGTAGACGAGAATGAGGTACTGGGGACCCATCCTGTCCACGGAATCCTTCCTGGTAGACGAGTATGAGGTACTGGGGACTCCATCCTGTCGGAATCCCTTCCTGTTAGACAGTATGATTACTAGGTTTTATCTTGTCGGAATCCCTTCCTGGTGGACGAGAATGAGGTACTGGGGACCTATCCTGTCGGAATCCCCTCCTGGTAGGCGAGTATGAGGTACTGGGGACCTGTCCTGTCGGAATCCTTTCTTGGTAGACGAGAGAATGAGGTAATGGGGACCTATCCTGTCGGAATCCCCTCCTGGTTGACGAGAATGAGGTACTGGGGACCTATCCTGTCGGAATCCCCTCCTGGTAGACGAGTATGAGGTAATGGGGACCTATCCTGTTGAAATCCCTTCCTGGTAGACGAGAGAATGAGGTAATGGGGACCCATCCTGTCGGAATCCCCACCTGGTAGACGATGTGAGGGTAATGGGGACTCTATCCTGACGGAATACCACTCCAGGTAGACGAGAATGAGGTACTGGGGACCTATCCTGTCGTATCCCTCCTGGTAGACGAGGGATGAGGTACTGGGGACCCAACCTGTTGGAAATCCCTTCCTGGTAGACAAGAGAATGAGGTACTGGGACTCTATCCGTGTAGGAATCCTTCCTGGTAGACGAGGATGAGGTACTGGGGACTCCATCCTGTCAGGAATCCCCTAATGGTAGATGAGTGAGGTAATGGGGACCTATCCTGTCGGAATCCCACTCCTGTTAGACGAGTATGAGGTAATGGGGACCTATCCTGTCGGAATCCCCTCCTGGTAGGTGAGTATGAGGTAATGGGGACCTATCTTGTCGGAATCCCTTCCTGGTAGACGAGAGTATGAGGTACTGGGGACTCCATCCTGTCGGAATCCTTCCTGGTAGACGAGAGTATGAGGGTACTGGGGCCTATCCTGTCGGAATCCCTCCTGGTAGACGAGAATGAGGTACTGGGACCTTTCCTGTCGAAATCCCTTCCTGGTAGACGAGAGAATGAGGTACTGGGGACCTATCCTGTCGGAATCCCCTCCTGGTAGCCGATTATGAGGTAATGGGGACCTATCCTGACGGAATACCCTCCAGGTGTTAGACGAGAATGAGGTACTGGGGACCCATCCTGACGGAATACCCTCCAGACGAGCATGAGGAATGAGGTATCCCACCTGAGGACCTATCCTGTCGGAATCCTTCCTGGCAGACGAGTATGAGGTAGTGGGACTCTATCCTGTCGGAATCCCCTCCTGGTAGGTGAGTATGAGGTACTGGGGACCTATCCTGTCGGAATCCCTTCCTGGTAGGTGAGTATGAGGTAATGGGGACCTTTCTTGTCGGAATCCCTTCCTGGTAGACGAGAGTATGAGGTACTGGGGACCTATCCTGTCGGAATCCCTTCCTGGTAGACGAGAGTATGAGGTACTGGGGCCCATCCTGTCGGAATCCCTCCTGGTAGACGAGAATGAGGTACTGGGGACCATCCTGTCGGAATCCCCTCCTGGTAGACGAGTATGAGGTACTGGGGACCCATCATGTCGGAATCCCTTCCTGGTAGGTGAGTATGACGCTTGCACTGGGACCCATCCTGTCGTAATCCCCACCTGGTAGACGAGGATGAGGTACTGGGACCTATCCTGTCAGAAATCCCTTCCTGGTAGACGAGAATGAGGTACTGGGACCCTATCATGTCGGAATCCTTTCTTGGTAGACGAGGCACCAGGACCCATGAGGAACTGAGATAGTGCTGGGGACCTATCCTGTCGGAATCCCTTCCTGGTGAGATGAGGCAGAATGATGTACTGGGGACCTATCCTGTCGGAATCCCGGGGCCCATCCTGGTAGACGAGAATGAGGTACTGGGGACTCCATCCTGTCGGAATCCCTTCCTGGTAGACGAGAGTATGAGGTACTGGGGACCTATCCTGTCGGAATCCCTTCCTGTTAGACGAGTATGATTACTAGGGACTTATCTTGTCGGAATCTCTTCCTGGTAGACGAGAATGAGGTACTGGGGACCCTATCCTGTCGGAATCCCCTCCCGGGTGAGACGAGGATGAGGCACTACTGAGGGACCTATCCTGTCGAAATCCCTTCCTGGTAGACAGAGAGAATGAGGTAATGGGGACCTATCCTGTCGGAATCCCTCCTGGTAGACGATTATGAGGTAATGGGGACCTATCCTGACGGAATACCCTCCAGGTAGACGAGAATGAGGTACTGGGGACCTATCCTGTCGGAATACCCTCCAGGTAGACGAGAATGAGGTACTGGGGACCTATCCTGTCGGAATCCCTTCCTGGTAGACGAGGATGAGGTACTGGGGGCCTACCCTGTCGGAATCCCCTCCTGGTAGAAGAGAGAATGAGGTACTGGGGACCTATACTGTCGGAATCCCCTCCTGGTTGACGAGTATGAGGTACTGGGGACCTATCCTGTCGGAATCCCCTCCTGGTAGGTGAGTATGATTTACTGGGGACCTATCCTGTCGGAATCCCCTCCTGGTAAGCGAGTATGAGGTACTGGGGACCTATCCTGTCGGAATCCTTTCTTGGTAGACGAGAGAATGAGGTAATGGGGACCTATCCTGTCGGAATCCCCTCCTGGTTGACGAGAATGAGGTACTGGGGACCTATCCTGTCGGAATCCCCTCCTGGTAGACGATTATGAGGTACTGGGGACCTATCCTGTCGGAATCCCCTCCTGGTAGACGAGTATGAGGTACTGGGGACCTATCATGTCGGAATCCTTTCTTGGTAGACGAGAGAATGAGGTACTGGGGACCTATCCTGTCGGAATCCCTTCCTGGGAGACGAGAATGAGGTACTGGGGACCTATCCTGTCGGAATCCCTTCCTGGTAGACGAGAATGAGGTACTGGGGACCTATCCTGTCGGAATCCCTTCCTGGTAGACGAGTATGAGGTACTGGGGACCTATCCTGTCGGAATCCCTTCCTGTTAGACGAGTATGATTTCTAGGGACTTATCTTGTCGGAATCCCTTCCCTGTAGACGAGAATGAGGTACTGGGGACCCATCCTGTCGGGAATCCTCCTGGTAGGCGAGCACCTTGAGGTACTGGGGACCTATCCTGTCGGAATCCTTTCTTGGTAGACGAGAGAATGAGGTAATGGGGACCTATCCTGTCGGAATCCCCTCCTGGTTGACGAGAATGAGGTACTGGGGACCTATCCTGTCGGAATCCCCTCCTGGTAGACGAGTATGAGGTAATGGGGACCTATCCTGTTGAAATCCCTTCCTGGTAGACGAGAGAATGAGGTAATGGGGACCTATCCTGTCGGAATCCCCTCCTGGTAGACGATTATGAGGTAATGGGGACCTATCCTGACGGAATACCCTCCAGGTAGACGAGAATGAGGTACTGGGGACCTATCCTGTCGTAATCCCCTCCTGGTAGACGAGGATGAGGTACTGGGGACCTAACCTGTTGAAATCCCTTCCTGGTAGACAAGAGAATGAGGTACTGGGGACCTATCCTGTAGGAATCCCTTCCTGGTAGACGAGGATGAGGTACTGGGGACCTATCCTGTCGGAATCCCCTAATGGTAGATGAGTATGAGGTACTGGGGACCTATCCTGTCGGAATCCCCTCCTGTTAGACGAGTATGAGGTAATGGGGACCTATCCTGTCGGAATCCCCTCCTGGTAGGTGAGTATGAGGTAATGGGGACCTATCTTGTCGGAATCCCTTCCTGGTAGACGAGAGTATGAGGTACTGGGGACCTATCCTGTCGGAATCCCTTCCTGGTAGACGAGAGTATGAGGTACTGGGGGCCTATCCTGTCGGAATCCCTCCTGGTAGACGAGAATGAGGTACTGGGGACCCATCATGTCAGAAATCCTTTCTTGGTAGACGAGAGAATGAGGTACTGGGGACCCATCCTGTCGGAATCCCTTCCTGGTAGACGAGAATGATGTACTGGGGACCTATCCTGTCCGGGAATCCCTTCTGTGGTAGACGAGAATGAGGTACTGGGGACCTATCCTGTCGGAATCCCTTCCTGGTAGACGAGAGTATGAGGTACTGGGGACCTATCCTGTCGGAATCCCTTCCTGTTAGACGAGTATGATTTCTAGGGACTTATCTTGTCGGAATCCCTTCCTGGTAGACGAGAATGAGGTACTGGGGACCTATCCTGTCGGAATCCCCTCCTGGTAGGCGAGTATGAGGTACTGGGGACCTATCCTGTCGGAATCCTTTCTTGGTAGACGAGAGAATGAGGTAATGGGGACCTATCCTGTCGGAATCCCCTCCTGGTTGACGAGAATGAGGTACTGGGGACCTATCCTGTCGGAATCCCCTCCTGGTAGACGAGTATGAGGTAATGGGGACCTATCCTGTTGAAATCCCTTCCTGGTAGACGAGGAGAATGAGACCTATCCTTGTCGGAATGGGGACCTATCCTGTCGGAATCCCCTCCTGGTAGACGATTATGAGGTAATGGGGACCTATCCTGACGGAATACCTCCCAGGTAGACAAAGAATGAGGTACTGGGGACCTATCCTGTCGTATCCCTTCCTGGTAGACGAGGATGAGGTACTGGGGACCCAACCTGTTGAAACTCCTTCCTGGTAGACAAAGAGAATGAGGTAATGGGGACCCATCCTGTAGGAATCCCTTCCTGGTAGAGACGAGGATGAGGTACTGGACTCCCATCCTGTCTGGAATCCCCCATCTGGTAGATGAGTATATGAGGTACTGGGGACCTATCCTGTCGGAATCCCTTCCTGTTAGACGAGTATGAGGTAATGGGGACCCATCCTGTCGGAATCCCCTCTGGTAGGTGAGGAGAATGATAATTGGGACCTATCTTGTCGGAATCCCTTCCTGGTAGACGAGAAGGTATGAGGTACTGGGACTCCCATCCTGTCGGGAATCCCTTCCTGGTAGACGAGAGGATTATGAGGTACTGTATCTATCTCAGGAATCCCTCCTGGTAGACGAGAATGAGGTACTGGGGACCCATCATGTCGAATCCTTTCTTGGTAGACGAGAGATGAGGTAATTGGGACTCCATCCTGTCGGAATCCCTTCCTGGTAGACGAGAATGATGTACTGGGGACCCATCCTGTCGAACTCCTTCCTGGTAGATCGAGAATGAGGGTACTGAGGACCTATCCTGTCGGAATCCCTTCCTGGTAGACGAGGTGAGGTGCTGGGGACCTATCCTGTCGGAATCCCTTCCTGTTAGACGAGCATGATTACTAGGGATCCTTATCTTGTCGGAATCCTCCTGGTAGACGAGATTATGAGGTACTGGGGACCTATCCTGTCGGAATCCCCTCCCAGGGTAGACGAGGATGAGGTCACTCCTTATAGACGAGGATCTGGGTCGAAATCCTGTTGAAATCTTCCTGGTAGACTCGAGAGAATGAGGTAATGGGACCTATCCTGTCGGAATCCTACCTGGTAGACGATTATGAGGTAATGGGGACCCATCCTGACGGAATACCTTCCAGGTAGACGAGAATGAGGTAATTGGGGACCTATCCTGTCGGAATCACCCTCCAGGTAGACGAGAATGAGGTACTGGGGACCCATCCTGTCCGGAATCCCTTCCTGGTAGACGAGGATGAGGTACTGGGGCCTACCCTGTCGGGAATCCCTTCCTCTAGACGAGAGAATGAGGCACTGGGGACCTATACTGGCATCACGCAACCGAACGAAGCACCAAC